>NC_048581.1:84323360-84325860 GCF_013265735.2 Oncorhynchus mykiss
TGTTGTTCTGCCCCTGAGCAAGGCAGTTAACCCACTGTTCCCCGGGCGCCAGGGATTAAGGCAGCCCCCCACACCTCTGATTCAGAGGGGTTGGGTTAAATGTGGAAGAAACATTTCAGTTGTACAACTGACTAGGTATCCCCCTTTTCCTTTCCTACCTCCCAAAACAACAACATCCCTATGGGCTTGGTACAAAACATCCAGAACATTTACAGTAGCAGTTTCTACAAAAACAGCTCAAGAGTCTCAGGGAAAAGTAACAACAGGTTCTGAATACTAGATATTTAGCCAGAGCCAAATATATACATATTGTCTGGTTTCATATGCACATCACACCCATAAGTCAGTATACTGGGCATTAATAAACATGCTCCCATCAACCTCACACGGTATTAAAAAGCAGATACTATGACTGAATTTATAGAGGTGATATTGTTCTGCTGTCTTCTAACAGCTCTGCTCCCTACAGAAATCTGAATTTACAACTGGCATTACAATGACTACTGAGCAATAAAATATTTATAGGATGTGCCAAATGGCAGCCTATTCCCTTAATTAACAGTGCCACACTTTTCACACACTTGCCAGTGTTTTCCCTACTTACAACTCAGGGAATAGGCGGTACACCGGAGCAGATCTTTCCCACAGAGACAGTTAACTAAGAGTGGGTTGGTTCTCCTGTGGTGTCCAGTCTGATTGACAACCCTGTCCTCCAATGAACTGCTTTCTCCCTGCTGATAACCCAAATCCCTCTCCCTGCCCTTCCTCGTCCTTTACTTCCTGGTTCCTGGGAAACCCCACCCCCAATCCCAGTAAGCCTCCCTCTTTAAGTGTACTTCTGTTTTATCCCTTACTGTACTGTAGGTATTCCTTCCTTTATCCCAGAGCCAAACCCCTAAACTTGATGGATAACCGTACCTCCCCTAATCGTAAACCTGACCCTGTCATTGGCTAGTCTGAGTGGCAGATGTTGTTTCTGCTGTCTTGTCACAGGCTGGAACAAACTGTCACACAGGCTAGCCATCCCCTATTCCCTATCCCTGAACCTAAACCTAACCCTACCAGTATAACCCATTCTCCTCTAGCCATAGCGCTCAATATGCTCCTAACTTCCTCTATTCTCCTCTCCTCTCCTCTCCTAACCCTGCTTCTCTTCTCTCCTCTCCTCCCCTAACCGTGCTTCTCTCCTCTCCTAACCCTGCTTCTCTTCTCTCCTCTCCTCCCCTAACCGTGCTTCTCTCCTCTCCTAACCCTGCTCCTCTCTTCTTCTCTCCTAACCCTGCTTCGCTCCTCTCCTCTCCTAACCCTGCTCCTCTCTTCTTCTCTCCTAACCCTGCTCCTGTCTTTTTCTCTCCTAACCCTGCTTCTCTTCTCTCCTCTCCTAACCCTGCTCCTCTCTTCTTCTCTCCTAACCCTGCTTCACTCCTCTCCTCTCCTAACCCTGCTCCTCTCTTCTTCTCTCCTAACCCTGCTCCTGTCTTCTTCTCTCCTAACCCTGCTCCTCTCTTCTTCTCTCCTAACCCTGCTCCTCTCTTCTTCTCTCCTAACCCTGCTTCTCTCCTCTCCTCTCCTAACCCTGCTCCTCTCTTCTTCTCTCCTAACCCTGCTTCTCTTCTCTCCTCTCCTAACCCTGATCCTTTCCTCTCCTAACCCTGATCCTCTCTTCTCCTCTCCTACCCCTGCTTCTCTCCTCTCCTAACTCTGCTCCTCTCCTCTCCTAACCATGCTCCTCTCCTCTCCTAACTCTGCTCCTCTCGTCTCCTAACCATGCTCCTCTCTTCTACTCTCCTAACCCTGCTCCTCCCTTCACTCCTAACCCTGCTCCTCCCTTCTCCTCTCCTAACCCTGCTCCTCTCTTCTCCTCTCCTAACCCTGCTCCTCTCCTCTCCTAACCCTGCTCCTCTCTTCTCCTATCCTAAACCTGCTCCTCTCTTCTATTCTCCTAACCCTGCTCCTCTCTTCTCCTCTCCTAACCCTGCTCCTCTCTTCTACTCTCCTAACCCTGCTCCTCTCTTCTACTCTCCTAACCCTGCTCCTCTCTTATCCTCTCTTAATCCTGATACTCTCTTCTCCTCTCCTAACCCTGCTCCTTTCCTCTCCTCTCCTAACCTTGCTCCTCTATTCTCCTATCCTAACCCTGCTCCTCTCTTCTCCTCTCCTAACCCTGCTCCTCTCTTATCCTCTCTTAACCCTGATACTCTCTTCTCCTCTCCTAACCCTGCTCCTCTCTTCTACTCTCCTAACCCTGCTTCTTTCCTTTCCTTTCCTCTCCTCTCCTAACCCTGATACTCTCTTATCCTCTCCTAACCCTGCTCCATTCCTCTCCTCTCCTAACCTTGCTCCTCTCTTCTCCTCTCCTAACCCTAATCCTCTCCTCTCCTAACCCTGCTCCTCTCCTCTCCTAACCATGCTCCTCTCCTCTCCTAACCCTGCTCCTCTCCTAACCCTGTTCCTCTCCTCTCGTAACCCTGCTCCTCTCCTCACCCTGCTCCTCTCCTCT
>NC_048581.1:84330860-84385860 GCF_013265735.2 Oncorhynchus mykiss
AATAAGAATTTGTTCTTAACTGACTTGCCTAGTTAAATAAAGGTAATAAAAATACAATTAGGTAGGTATCTAATTTACAAATGAAATATATATATATTTTCTTTAGGAATGTAGTGAAATAAAAGTAAAAGTTGTCAAAAATATCAATATTAAAGTAATGTACAGATACCCCAAAAACTACTTAAGTAGTACTTTATAGAGTACTTCAGTAGTACTTTATAGTACTTTTACTGAAGTACTTTACACCACTGCTCCCAGCAATAAGATGCATTCAGGAGACACCCCTCCCTTCAACACCCTTTTATCCATAAACCACATGTGCCCAATTCCAAACCGACAGGGAATATTTGGAATTAGGCCGATATACTAGCCCTGTCACACCTTAACTCCATCCTGTGTGACCAGACAAAGTCATGGTTCCAATCCAACCACTCATTCAGTCCTTTTGGATTGGAACTGGGCCCTAGGCCACAGACAGAGGAGAGGGGGTTTGGAACTGGGCCCTAGGCCACAGACAGAGGAGATGGGGAGGGGGTTTGGAACTGGGCCCTAGGCCACAGAAAGAGGAGGTGAGATGTGACACACACACACTCACTCACTCACCCATCTGTCCCAGAAGCCTCTGCTTCGGACCAAACTCTGAACTGAGATTGGCTCAGGAGAGGCGAGGGCCACAAATAAGCACACTCTTGATTGCTGGAGATGCTGCATGTAGATATGATGTCACAGGATGTTGTGGTGGTGTTGTTGTGTTTGAGTTGTGCTTCTTATCTTGGATGCAGTGAACCCCCGCTGTTCGTTCTCCATCATCATTTGAATGAAACTGCACCGTGTTCCTATATAACTGTTCTTTTGATTTGTGTTGTTATATTGCTTTAGCTGACATGCAGCTTCTCTCTTCCTGTTGTTCTGCGTGTGTGGCTGAGGCTGCTCTGGCAGTCATGACATGCATGCAGCTTCTCTCTTCCTGTTGTTATGCGTGTGTGGCTGAGGCTGCTCTGGCAGTCATGACATGCATGCAGCTTCTCTCTTCCTGTTGTTCTGAGTGTGTGGCTGAGGCTGCTCTGGCAGTCATGACATGCTGTTCACCTGCTTTTAAAGCACCAAGCATGTCACTACATAGAGAGGGAGGGGAAGTGATATGTGACTTGGGGAAGAGGACAAGTGTGTGTGTGTGTGTGTGTGTGTGTGTGTGTGTGTGTGTGTGTGTGTGTATCTGGGGAAGGGGGGGGGGGGGTTTCTAGGGAGACTCATCTGTCCCAGTTTTGTCTTTAATGACTGGTCCCTATTCCCCACACACAAAGGAGGAAGGGATGGAGCAAAAGAGGGAGAGGAGAGGTTCGTTATTTCTGTGGAGTAGAGATGGCTGCTTCCACTGCCAGCCAGGAGATGGATGGTTTTAGGTCAGGCTCTCTAATTGGGCTTCCAAAAAAAGAGAGGGATGGAGAGGAAGGGATGGAGAGAGAGAAGGAGAGGAATGAATGGAGAGAGAGAAGGAGAGGAGGGGATGGAGAGAGAGAAGGAGAGGAAGGGATGGAGAGAGAGAAGGAGAGGAAGGGATGGAGAGAGAGAAGGAGAGGAAGGGATGGAGAGAGAGAAGGAGAGGAAGGGATGGAGAGAGAGAAGGAGAGGAAGGGATGGAGAGAGAGAAGGAGAGGAAGGGATGGAGAGAGAGAAGGAGAGGAAGGAAGTGAGAAGTTACATGTCTTTATCCCCAGCAAGGGGCATGGTAGAGCTGTGCTCTTTAACCTATTGTGTCCTAGTGTGTTGTGTGTGTGTATTGTGTGTGTGTGTATTGTGTTCTAGTGTGTTGTGTGTGTGTATTGTGTTCTAGTGTGTTGTGTGTGTGTGTATTGTGTTCTAGTGTGTTGTGTGTGTATTGTGTTCTAGTGTGTTGTGTGTGTATTGTGTTCTAGTGTGTTGTGTGTGTTCTTGTGTGTGTGTATTGTGTTCTAGTGTGTGTGTATTGTGTTCTTTGTGTGTTTTTAGATGTTTTGTATCTGTGTGGGGTCATTGGTCTGTGTGTGTATTGTGTTCTAGTGTGTTGTGTGTGTGTATTGTGTTCTAGTGTGTTGTGTGTGTTCTTGTGTGTGTGTATTGTGTTCTAGTGTGTGTGTATTGTGTTCTTTGTGTGTTTTTAGATGTTTTGTATCTGTGTGGGGTCATTGGTCTGTGTGTGTATTGTGTTCTAGTGTGTTGTGTGTGTGTATTGTGTTCTAGTGTGTTGTGTGTGTGTATTGTGTGTGTGTATTGTGTTCTAGTGTGTGTGTATTGTGTTCTTTGTGTGTTTTTAGATGTTTTGTATCTGTGTGGGGTCATTGGTCTGTGTGTGTATTGTGTTCTAGTGTGTTGTGTGTGTGTATTGTGTTCTAGTGTGTTGTGTGTGTTCTTGTGTGTGTGTATTGTGTTCTAGTGTGTGTGTATTGTATTCTTTGTGTGTTTTTAGATGTTTTGTATCTGTGTGGGGTCAGTGGTCTGTGTGTTGTGTGTTGTGTGTGTTTAACAGTGTGTCTCCGACAGGGGTGTGATCAGTCCCACGGGGGGTGTGAAGGGAGGGCGGACTGCGCCCCTCCAGTGTTCTGCCGTGGCAGAGGGACACTCTAAACCTGTCCTCTGTGTGGACGCTACAGATGAACTGCTCTTTACGGGATCTAAGGGTACGTCAGCGTTGCCACGACAACACCAACGCTGTCCTCCCAGCTGGGGTCAGGAGTTTCTTCTTATCATGGTAGCTTGCCAGGAAAACCTCTGGACGTACTGTACTTTTTAAAGAGGACATTTGTTGTTCATCATACAGACAAATAATAGATATCAGAGGAGGCTGGTGGAAGGAGCAATAGGAAGAGACAGGCTCATTGTAATGGCTGGATTGGGATTGACAGAATGGAGTCAAACATGTGGTTTCCATGTGTTTGATTTATTCCATACCATTCCATTGACTCCATTCCAGCCATTACGATGAGCCTGTCCTCCTATATCATCTTCCACCAGCCTCCTCTGATATCTATTATTTGTCCTCTGACCCATGTACATATAAAAACAGACATTGAATCACACATTTTTTTTGTTGCCCAATCAATTCATTATCAAGACCTTAATTAGGCTGAAATAAAAACAGGTTAGAAGTTTTAGGTTTGTGTTTTTTTGATCCATCTCGCCTGGTCTCTCCTCATCAGACCAGACGTGTAAGATGTGGAACCTGGTGACGGGACAGGAGATCGTCACGTTGAAAGGCCATCCCAACAATGTGGTGTCAGTCAAATACTGTTCCTCCTCCTGCCTCGTCTTCTCAGTCTCCACCTCATACATCAAGGTCTGGGACATACGAGACTCCGCCAAGTGTGTCCGCACCCTCACGTGAGTGGCTCTCTGTCTCTCTCCACCAATCACAGCTCACCGTACCCACGCTAACCCACCAATCAGTCTGTCTCTGTTATAGCCTAATGGAAATGTTGACTGTTAGGAAGGGAGATTATTCAGACAACTAGACAGGATGATTTAATGGTAACATGATATTATTCAGACAACTAGACAGGATGTTTTAATGGTAACAGGATATTATTCAGACAACTAGACAGGATGTTTTAATGGTAACATGATATTATTCAGACAGCTAGACAGGATGTTTTAATGGTAACATGATATTATTCAGACTAGACAGGATGTTTTAATGGTAACATGATATTATTCAGACAACTAGACAGGATGTTTTAATGGTAACATGATATTATTCAGACTAGACAGGATGTTTTAATGGTAACATGATATTATTCAGACAGCTAGACAGGATGTTTTAATGGTAACATGATATTATTCAGACTAGACAGGATGTTTTAATGGTAACATGATATTATTCAGACTAGACAGGATGTTTTAATGGTAACATGATATTATTCAGACTAGACAGGATGTTTTAATGGTAACATGATATTATTCAGACAGCTAGACAGGATGTTTTAATGGTAACATGATATTATTCAGACAACTAGACAGGATGTTTTAATGGTAACATGATATTATTCAGACAACTAGACAGGATGTTTTAATGGTAACATGATATTATTCAGACAGCTAGACAGGATGTTTTAATGGTAACATGATATTATTCAGACAACTAGACAGGATGTTTTAATGGTAACATGATATTATTCAGACAGCTAGACAGGATGTTTTAATGGTAACATGATATTATTCAGACAGCTAGACAGGATGATTTAATGGTAACATGATATTATTCAGACAACTAGACAGGATGTTTTAATGGTAACATGATATTATTCAGACAGCTAGACAGGATGTTTTAATGGTAACATGATATTATTCAGACTAGACAGGATGTTTTAATGGTAACATGATATTATTCAGACTAGACAGGATGTTTTAATGGTAACATGATATTATTCAGACTAGACAGGATGTTTTAATGGTAACATGATATTATTCAGACAACTAGACAGGATGTTTTAATGGTAACATGATATTATTCAGACAACTAGACAGGATGTTTTAATGGTAACATGATATTATTCAGACTAGACAGGATGTTTTAATGGTAACATGATATTATTCAGACAACTAGACAGGATGATTTAATGGTAACATGATATTATTCAGACTAGACAGGATGTTTTAATGGTAACATGATATTATTCAGACTAGACAGGATGTTTTAATGGTAACATGATATTATTCAGACTAGACAGGATGTTTTAATGGTAACAGGATATTATTCAGACTAGACAGGATGTTTTAATGGTAACATGATATTATTCAGACAACTAGACAGGATGTTTTAATGGTAACAGGATATTATTCAGACAACTAGACAGGATGATTTAATGGTAACAGGATATTATTCAGACAGCTAGACAGGATGATTTAATGGTAACATGATATTATTCAGACTAGACAGGATGTTTTAATGGTAACATGATATTATTCAGACTAGACAGGATGTTTTAATGGTAACAGGATATTATTCAGACAACTAGACAGGATGTTTTAATGGTAACATGATATTATTCAGACTAGACAGGATGTTTTAATGGTAACAGGATATTATTCAGACAACTAGACAGGATGTTTTAATGGTAACATGATATTATTCAGACAGCTAGACAGGATGATTTAATGGTAACATGATATTATTCAGACAACTAGACAGGATGATTTAATGGTAACATGATATTATTCAGACTAGACAGGATGATTTAATGGTAACATGATATTATTCAGACAACTAGACAGGATGTTTTAATGGTAACAGGATATTATTCAGACTAGACAGGATGTTTTAATGGTAACATGATATTATTCAGACAACTAGACAGGATGTTTTAATGGTAACATGATATTATTCAGACAACTAGACAGGATGATTTAATGGTAACATGATATTATTCAGACAACTAGACAGGATGATTTAATGGTAACAGGATATTATTCAGACAACTAGACAGGATGTTTTAATGGTAACATGATATTATTCAGACAACTAGACAGGATGATTTAATGGTAACATGATATTATTCAGACAACTAGACAGGATGTTTTAATGGTAACAGGATATTATTCAGACAACTAGACAGGATGATTTAATGGTAACAGGATATTATTCAGACAACTAGACAGGATGTTTTAATGGTAACATGATATTATTCAGACAACTAGACAGGATGTTTTAATGGTAACATGATATTATTCAGACTAGACAGGATGTTTTAATGGTAACATGATATTATTCAGACTAGACAGGATGTTTTAATGGTAACATGATATTATTCAGACAACTAGACAGGATGTTTTAATGGTAACATGATATTATTCAGACTAGACAGGATGTTTTAATGGTAACATGATATTATTCAGACTAGACAGGATGATTTAATGGTAACATGATATTATTCAGACAGCTAGACAGGATGTTTTAATGGTAACAGGATATTATTCAGACAACTAGACAGGATGTTTTAATGGTAACATGATATTATTCAGACAGCTAGACAGGATGTTTTAATGGTAACATGATATTATTCAGACAGCTAGACAGGATGTTTTAATGGTAACATGATATTATTCAGACAACTAGACAGGATGATTTAATGGTAACATGATATTATTCAGACAGCTAGACAGGATGTTTTAATGGTAACATGATATTATTCAGACAGCTAGACAGGATGTTTTAATGGTAACATGATATTATTCAGACAACTAGACAGGATGATTTAATGGTAACATGATATTATTCAGACAACTAGACAGGATGTTTTAATGGTAACAGGATATTATTCAGACAACTAGACAGGATGTTTTAATGGTAACATGATATTATTCAGACAGCTAGACAGGATGTTTTAATGGTAACAGGATATTATTCAGACTAGACAGGATGTTTTAATGGTAACATGATATTATTCAGACAGCTAGACAGGATGTTTTAATGGTAACATGATATTATTCAGACTAGACAGGATGATTTAATGGTAACATGATATTATTCAGACAACTAGACAGGATGTTTTAATGGTAACATGATATTATTCAGACAACTAGACAGGATGTTTTAATGGTAACATGATATTATTCAGACAGCTAGACAGGATGTTTTAATGGTAACAGGATATTATTCAGACAACTAGACAGGATGTTTTAATGGTAACATGATATTATTCAGACAGCTAGACAGGATGTTTTAATGGTAACATGATATTATTCAGACAGCTAGACAGGATGTTTTAATGGTAACATGATATTATTCAGACTAGACAGGATGTTTTAATGGTAACATGATATTATTCAGACTAGACAGGATGTTTTAATGGTAACAGGATATTATTCAGACAGCTAGACAGGATGTTTTAATGGTAACATGATATTATTCAGACAACTAGACAGGATGTTTTAATGGTAACATGATATTATTCAGACTAGACAGGATGTTTTAATGGTAACAGGATATTATTCAGACAGCTAGACAGGATGTTTTAATGGTAACATGATATTATTCAGACTAGACAGGATGTTTTAATGGTAACATGATATTATTCAGACTAGACAGGATGTTTTAATGGTAACAGGATATTATTCAGACAACTAGACAGGATGTTTTAATGGTAACATGATATTATTCAGACTAGACAGGATGTTTTAATGGTAACATGATATTATTCAGACTAGACAGGATGTTTTAATGGTAACAGGATATTATTCAGACAGCTAGACAGGATGATTTAATGGTAACAGGATATTATTCAGACAGCTAGACAGGATGTTTTAATGGTAACATGATATTATTCAGACTAGACAGGATGTTTTAATGGTAACATGATATTATTCAGACAACTAGACAGGATGATTTAATGGTAACAGGATATTATTCAGACAACTAGGCAGGATGTTTTAATGGTAACATGATATTATTCAGACAACTAGACAGGATGTTTTAATGGTAACATGATATTATTCAGACTAGACAGGATGTTTTAATGGTAACATGATATTATTCAGACAGCTAGACAGGATGTTTTAATGGTAACAGGATATTATTCAGACAACTAGACAGGATGTTTTAATGGTAACATGATATTATTCAGACAACTAGACAGGATGTTTTAATGGTAACATGATATTATTCAGACTAGACAGGATGTTTTAATGGTAACATGATATTATTCAGACAGCTAGACAGGATGTTTTAATGGTAACATGATATTATTCAGACAACTAGACAGGATGTTTTAATGGTAACAGGATATTATTCAGACAACTAGACAGGATGTTTTAATGGTAACATGATATTATTCAGACAACTAGACAGGATGTTTTAATGGTAACAGGATATTATTATTCAGACTAGACAGGATGTTTTAATGGTAACATGATATTATTCAGACTAGACAGGATGTTTTAATGGTAACATGATATTATTCAGACAACTAGACAGGATGTTTTAATGGTAACATGATATACCAAAGCAACACACAACAAAGTCAATAATGAGCTTGATCTTGATCTCAATGCCCCCCACCCCCACCCCTCTCTCTCTCCAGGTCTTCAGGCCAGGTGATATCGGGGGATGCGTGTGCTGGCACCACCACCCGTACCATCACGGTGGCACAGGGTGAATACCAGATGAATCAGATCGCCCTCAACCCCTCTGGCTCTGTCCTCTATGCTGCCGCTGGCAACACCGTACGCACCTGGGACCTCACCAGGTAACACACACACATACAGACAACACACACATACACACATTCAGACACACACACACACATACAGACAACACACACATACAACACCGTACGCACCTGGGACCTCACCAGGTAACACACACACATACAGACACACACACACACACACATTCAGACACACACACACACATACAGACAGGCAACACCGTACGCACCTGGGACCTCACCAGGTAACACACACACATACAGACACACACACATACAGACACACACACATATAGACACACACACACACATACAGACAGACAACACCGTACGCACCTGGGACCTCACCAGGTAACACACACACATACAGACACACACACACACACACACATACAGACACACACACACACATACAGACAGACACACACACACATACAGACAGACAACACCGTACGCACCTGGGACCTCACCAGGTAACACACACACATACAGACATACAGACACACACACATACAGACATACAGACACACACACATACAGACAGATACATACACAGACACACACACATACAGACACACACACATACAGACACACACACATACAGACACACACACACACACACATACAGGCACACACACACACACACACACACACACACACACACATACAGACACACCCACATACAGACACACACACACACATACAGGCACACACACACATACAGACACACCCACATACAGACACACACACACACACACATACAGACACATACAGACACACACACAAAAAGACACACACACACATACAGACACACACATACACACACACAGATGAATGCACACACATATACAGACACACACACACATACAGGCACACACACACATACAGACACACACATACAGACACATACTTGCATTCTCTTGTTCTCTCTGTCTTTCTGTCTGCCTCTCTCTCTCTCTCTCTCTCTCTCTCTCTGTCTACCTCTCTCTCTCTCTGTCTCTGTCTACCTCTCTCTCTCTCTGTCTCTCTGTCTACCTATCGTTCTCTCTGTCTCTCTCTCAGAATTAGGTGTAATAATGTCTCTCTCTCAGAATTAGGTGTAATAATGTCTCTCTCTGACCATGTCCCCCCCCCCCCCACTAGGATGACGGCGTTAGGCAAGCTGACAGGTCACATAGGTTCAGTGATGTGTCTGACTGTAGGTCAGTCTGTACAGGGCAGAGACCAGGTGGTCACCGGCTCCAAGGACCACTACGTCAAGGTATTACATACTGGGACAGAATCATGTTGATGTCGCACAGCGTTTACAATGTACTTCCCATTCTCATATTGTACCTTAGATAAAAATGTCTGTTCCATCAATCAAGAAACTAGTGTTGAGCAAGAGTGATTCCATCTGTCAGAATACAGTAATGTACAGTATATACCCCCATTAGTGACAATTTCTCTGCTAGTTGTTTGCTCATGTTTTCTGACTGCTGTCCATCTCTCTTCTTGGTAGGTGTTTGATGTGGCAGAGGGCATGCTGGGTAATGTAGGCCCATCCCATAACTTTGAGCCTCCTCACTACGACGGGATCGAGTGTCTGGCCATCCAGGGAGACGTGCTGTTCAGCGCGTCACGAGACAACGGCATCAAGAAGTGGGATCTGGAGCAACAAGAACTCACACAGGTAGAGAGAGAGAGAGAGAGAGAGAGAGAGAGAGGTAGACAGAGAGAGAGAGAGAGAGAGAGAGAGAGACAGAGGGAGAGAGAGAGAGAGGTAGACAGAGAGAGAGACAGAGAGAGAGCGAGAGAGACAGAGAGAGGGAGAGAGAGAGAGAGAGAGAGAGAGAGAGAGAGACAGAGAGAGAGAGAGAGAGAGAGGGAGAGAGAGAGAGAGGTAGACACAGAGAGAGAGAGAGAGAGAGAGGGAGAGAGAGAGAGGTAGACAGAGAGGGAGAGAGAGAGGGAGAGAGAGAGACAGAGAGAGAGAGAGGGAGAGAGAGAGACAGAGAGAGAGAGAGAGAGGCCAAGAGAGAGGCAGAGAGAGAGAGAGAGGTAGAGAGAGAGAGAGGTAGAGAGAGAGAGAGGTAGACAGAGAGAGGCCAAGAGAGAGGCCAAGAGAGAGGCAGAGAGAGAGAGAGAGAGAGAGAATCTTTAATGTCTAATAATCTTAGTCCTGTCTAATACACATAGTAAACTCCTGTAGAAATTATATCTTTACTCACATTAGATTGTCTATGGGTAGAAGGTTGTGGACAGAAACCCAGTCATCATATCATACTTCTGTGTCTGGGTGTTTCAGTGATGTCAGTGAGTCACAGGTTTGTTGTTGTTGTCAGATTAGTATCATAGCATGTTGAATGGTGTCCCGTGTGGCTCAGTTGGTACAGCATGGCGCCTGCAATGCCAGTGTGGTGGGTTTGATTCCCACAGGAGACCAGTATGGGAAAAAGTACAAACATGGATCCACTCCTTGCTCTAAGTTGCTCTGGATAAGAGTGAATGTCATATCATATCCAGGCGGTTTATGTATCAAGTCAACGACCAGTTGGATAATTCTATTATCTTCCTAACAGATTATTGTAACGTCTGTGTGTTTCCATTTTCCGGATAAAAGTCCTGTGAATGGTCTAAGGCAATGCATCGCAGTGTTTGAGGCGTCACTACAGACCCGGGTTCGATCCCAGGCTTTGTCACAGTCGGCCGTGATCGTGAGGCGGCGCACTATTGGACCAGTGTCTTCCGGGTTAGGGGAGGGTTTGGCCAGCCCGGATTTCCTTTTCCCATCATGCTCTAGCGACTCCTTGTGGCGGGCCGGGTGCCTGCAAGCAGACTTCGGTCACCAGATGGATGGTGTTTCCTCCGACATATTGGTGTGGCGGGCTTCCGGGTTAAGTGAGCAGTGCAGCTTGGCAGGGTCGTGTTTCGGAGCTCTTGATTTTTGCCTCTCCCGTGTCCATAGGGGAGTTGCAGCGATGGGACAAGACTGTAACTACCAATTGGATATCACGTAGAAAAAAAAAATCCACTGAATGAAAACTCTCTCCTCTCCTCTCCTCTCCTCTCCTCTCATTTCCTCTCCTCTCCTCTCCTCGCCTCTCCTCAGCAAATCCCCAATGCTTGTGTATGTCTTTTTGTTTGCAAAACCTTTATGAATTGTGTTTTTCATCCTTTCCCCCAATACAAGTACACTAAACAGAAGCTTCTCCTTCCTCTCTCCTGTCTGTCCTCAGCAAATCCCTAATGCCCATAAGGACTGGGTGTGTGCACTGGCCTATGTTCCAGGTCGGCCCATGCTGCTGAGTGCATGTCGGGGGGGCATGGTGAAGGTGTGGAACGTTGACAACTTCACCCCCATAGGAGAGGTCAGGGGCCACGAGAGCCCTATCAACGCCATCTGCACCAACTCACGACACATCTTCACCGCTTCCAGGTAACACATTAGTATTACAATAAACAGTCTGTTGATGTTGTTGATGATGTTGTTGATGATGTTGTTGATGATGTTGTTGATGATGATGATGTTGTTGATGATGCTGTTGATGATGTTGTTGATGATGTTGTTGTTGATGATGTTGTTGATGATGTTGTTGTAGCCAGACTTTCCCCTGAGATTATTTCCCACTACTTCCAGGCATCACATTACTACATATGATATAATCATAGGATGGGGATTGTACTTGGATTGTCTTGGATTGTACTTGGATTGTACTTGGATTGTCTTGGATTGTCTTGGATTGTACTTGGGTTGTACTTGGATAGTACTTGGATTGTCTTGGATTGTCTTGGATTGTACTTGGATTGTACTTGGATTGTACTTGGATTGTCTTGGATTGTACTTGGATTGTACTTGGATTGTCTTGGATTGTTCTTGGATTGTCTTGGTTGTACTTGGATTGTACTTGGATTGTCTTGGATTGTACTTGGATTGTCTTGAATTGTACTTGGATTGTTTTGGATCGTACTTGGATTGTCTTGGATTGTACTTGGATTGTCTTGGATTGTACTTGGATTGTCTTGGATTGTACTTGGATTGTACTTGGATAGTACTTGGATTGTCTTGGATTGTACTTGGATTGTACTTGGATTGTCTTGGATTGTACTTGGATTGTACTTGGATTGTCTTGGATTGTTCTTGGATTGTCTTGGTTGTACTTGGATTGTACTTGGATTGTCTTGGATTGTTCTTGGATTGTCTTGAATTGTACTTGGATTGACTTGGATCGTACTTGGATTGTCTTGGATTGTCTTGGATTGTACTTGGATTGTCTAGGATTGTACTCGGATTGTACTTGGATTGTCTCGGATTGCACTTGGATTGTGGAATTTTTGGAATCACTCATCCCCAGACAGTTACTGACCAGGCTTCGTAGAACTTAGCTGATGCCTGCAACCAGTCCTCTCATCAGCATGTTCAGTATGTTTGTCTGAGTGGCCTGTACTGTATGGAAGACTACTGAGAACTGAGATGGCAACATACTGCTGCTGTATTTCAGTCAGAGGGTGTGCATGGGCCAGCTTCATACTGTACCCAAAACAGTCTCTGTCCTCCCTGTACCCCAACAGCCTCTGTCCTCCCTGTACCCCAACAGCCTCTGTCCTCCCTGTACCCCAACAGCCTCTGTCCTCCCTGTACCCCAAACAGACTCTGTCCTCCCTGTACCCCAAACAGCCTCTGTCCTCCCTGTACCCAACAGCCTCTGTACTCCCTGTACCCCAAACAGCCTCTGTCCTCCCTGTACCCCCAAACATACTCTGTCCTCCCTGTACCCCAAACAGCCTCTGTCCTCCCTGTACCCCAAACAGCCTCTGTCCTCCCTGTACTTACATCTAACACCTTTCAAGCTTACCACTCTCACCAAACCAACTGACTGAGTACTCCTTTACTGAACTCAGCTTCATCTTGTACTAACCTGCTTTAACCTGTCCTCTCTTCCCTCTCCTCCATCCTTCTCTTCTCCTCTCTTTCCCCTTCTTGATTTTGTTTCTCTTCTCATTTATTTTCTTTTTTCTTTTCTCTTCCCTTCTTCTCTTCTTCCCTTCCTCGCCTCTCCTTCTCCTCCCCCTTCTACTACCTCAGTGACTGCAGGGTGAAGTTATGGAGCTATGTCCCGGGTTTGACCCCCTGTCTACCTCGACGGGTTCTGGCCATCAAGGGTCGCGCTACCAGCCTCCCGTGAGCCTTCACTCCAGCTCACAACCTCGCCTCTGTTCTCCTCTGGTACTTCCATTCATTTCTTAATCTCTCTAGAGCCCTGTCTCGCGTCGTTGCCTCTGTTCTCCTCTGGAACTCATTAAGTCCCTTGTTTTTCTCACTATTTTTCTCTCCCTGTCTTCATTTGGCTAATGCTCTTGCAATCTCTTCTCTGCTCTCCTCTGGTATACTCCTTTTATCCATTTCTTTCTCTTCTTCTTGCTGTGTTGCCCTCTCAAGACATTTCTTTACATCTTCACAACACACTCTCCCAACTTCTCCTCTTCCCCTGTTACCCCTTTTGGTCTTCAAATGAAGATCCTAATAGGTAGAGACACTACAGGACTGTACGTATTCTCACTGTGAATTCATCTGAGAATAGAATAACCCCACTCCTATCTTTGGCCATGTCAGCTGGATGTGCCTCTACCTCCTCTGTTAATTGGGTCCTACCTACCAAGACACACACACACGCACACACAGTACGCACACACACGTGCACACACCCACCACTGCAACACACCCCAGTGAGCCCAGCTAGAAGCCTGATGTTGGAGGGGTTGGGGAGGGAGGGAGTGTATTACAGGGCATTAAAGCCTTAAATACGGTATTGCTCGGGAGGTTGTGAATGGAGAGGGGGGGGGGGGATTCAGAGTAAATTGGCAGCTCAGCTGGGAGTTTCTTATCAGGGATAGGAGAACTGCAGAGAAAGGAAGTTGTTTCACTTCTTATCTTCCTAATACAATTATAGTGTTTTAAAAACTTAACTTAGAGCTATGTTGATCGGGGTGGGGGGGATAGGAGAGTACGTATGTTGATCAGGGTGGGGGGATACAGGGAGGAGGGATAGGAGAGTAGTGTATGTTGATCAGGGTGGGGGGGGATACAGGGAGGAGGGATAGGAGAGTAGTGTATGTTGATCAGGGTGGGGGGGGATACAGGGAGGGGGGATAGGAGAGTAGTGTATGTTGATCTGGGGATACAGGGAGGGGGGATAGGAGAGTAGTGTATGTTGATCGGGGGATACAGGGAGGGAGGATAGGAGAGTAGTGTATGTTGATCGGGGTGGGGGGGATACAGGGAGGGAGGATAGGAGAGTAGTGTATGTTGATCGGGGGATACAGGGAGGGGGGATAGGAGAGTAGTGTATGTTGATTGGGGGATACAGGGAGGGGGGATAGGAGAGTAGTGTATGTTGATCGGGATGGGGGGTGGATACAGGGAGGGGGGATAGGAGAGTAGTGTATGTTGATCGGGGGATACAGGGAGGGGGGATAGGAGAGGACGTATGTTGATCGGGATGGGGGGTGGATACAGGGAGGGAGGATAGGAGAGTAGTGTATGTTGATCAGGGTGGGGGGGGGATACAGGGAGGGGGGATAGGAGAGTAGTGTATGTTGATCGGGGTGGGGGGGATACAGGGAGGGGGGATAGGAGAGTAGTGTATGTTGATCGGGGTGGGGGGGATACAGGGTGGGAGGATACATGGAGGGAGGATAGGAGAGTACGTATGTTGTTCGGGGTGGGGGGGAAACAGGGAGGGAGGATAGGAGAGTAGTGTATGTTGATCGGGGGATACAGGGAGGGGGGATAGGAGAGTAGTGTATGTTGATCGGGTGGGGGGGGATACAGGGAGGGGGGATAGGAGAGTAGTGTATGTTGATCGGGGTGGGGGGGATACAGGGAGGGGGGATAGGAGAGTAGTGTATGTTGATCGGGGTGGGGGGGATACAGGGTGGGAGGATACTTGGAGGGAGGATAGGAGAGTACACACACACTCATCAAGAGAACGTCCCTTGTCATCCCTACTGTCTCTGATCTGGTGGACTCACTAAACACACATGCTTCATTTGTAAATTATGTTGGAGTGTTGGAGTGTGCCCCTGGCTAGTGTATTTTAGCAGTTTAGCAAGTGTATTTTAGCAGTTGACTTTTGATACTTACAGTTGATGTCGGAAGTTTACATACACCTTAGCCAAATACATTTAAACTCAGTTTTTCACAATTCCTGACATTTAATCCTAGTAAAAATTCCCTGTCTTAGATCAGTTAGGATCACCACTTTATTTTAAGAATGTGAAATGTCAGAGTAATAGTAGAGAGAATGATTTATTTAAGATTTTATTTATTTCATCACATTCCCAATGGGTCAGAAGTTCACATACAATCAATTAGTATTTTGTAGCATTGCCTATAAATTGTTTAACTTGGGTCAAACGTTTCGGGTAGTCTTCCACGAGCTTCCCATAATAAATTGGGTGAATTTTGGCCCATTCTTCCTGACAGAGCTGGTGTAACTGAGTCAGGTTTGTAGGCCTCCTTGCTCGCCCACAAATGTTCTATAGGATTGAGGTCAGGGCTTTGTGATGGCCACCCCAATACCTTGACTTTGTTGTCCTTAAGCCGTTTTGCCACAACTTTGGAAGTATGCTTGGGGTCATTGTCCATTTGGAAGACCCATTTGCGACCAAGCTTTAACTGATGTCTTGAGATGTTGCTTCAATATATCCACATAATCTTTCTCCTTATGATGCCATCTATTTTGTAAAGTGCACCAGTTCCTCCTGCAGCAAAGCACCCCAACAACATGGTACTGCCACCCCCGTGCTTCACGGTTGGGATGGTATTCTTCGACCTCCCCCTTTTTCCTCCAAACATAACGATGGTCATTATGGCCAAACAGTTCTATTTTTGATTCATCAGACATTTCTACAAAAAGTACGACCTTTGTCCCCATGTGCAGGTGCAAACCGTAGTCTGGCTTTTTTATGGCGGTTTTCCTTCCTTCCTTCCTGAGCAGCCTTTCAGGTTATGTCGATATAGGACTCGTTTTACTATGGACATAGATACCTTTGTACCTTTTTCCTCCAGCATCTTCACAAGGTCCTTTGCTGTTGTTCTGGGATTGATTTGCACTTTTTGCACCAAAGTACGTTCATCTCTAGGAGACAGAACGCGTCTCCTTCCTGAGCGATATGACGGCTGCGTGGTCCCATGGTGTTTATACTTGCATACTATTGTTTGTACAGATGAATGTGGTACCTTCAGGCATTTGGAAATTACTCCCAAGGATGAACCAGGTCTTGACTGATTTATTTTGATTTTCCCATGATGTCAAGCAAAGAGACACTGAGTTTGAAGGTAGGCCTTGAAATATGTCCACAGGTACACCTCCAATTGACTCAGATGATGTCAAATAGCCTATCAGAAGCTTCTATGCCATGACATAATTTTCTGGAATTTTCAAAGTCAAATCAAATCAAATGTATTTATATAGCCCTTCGTAGATCAGCTGATATCTCAAAGTGCTGTACAGAAACCCAGCCTAAAACCCCAAACAGCAAGCAATGCAGGTGTAGAAGCACGGTGGCTAGGAAAAACTCCCTAGAAAGGCCAAAACCTAGGAAGAAACCTAGAGAGGAACCAGGCTATGTGGGGTGGCCAGTCCTCTTCTGGCTGTGCCGGGTGGAGATTATAGCAGAACATGGCCAAGATGTTCAAATGTTCATAGATGACCAGCATGGTCGAATAATAATAAGGCAGAACAGTTGAAACTGGAGCAGGTGGACTGGGGACAGCAAGGAGTCATCATGTCAGGTAGTCCTGAGGCATGGTCCTAGGGCTCAGGTCCTCCGAGAGAGAGAAAGAAAGAGAGAATTAGAGAGAGCACACTTAAATTCACACAGGACACCAAATAGGACAGGAGAAGTACTCCAGATATAACAAACTGACCCTAGCCCCCCGACACATAAACTACTGCAGCATAAATACTGGAGGCTGGGACAGGAGGGGTCAGGAGACACTGTGGCCCCATCCGAGGACACCCCCGGACAGGGCCAAACAGGAAGCCTTTAAACAAAGCTGTTTAAAGGCACAGTCAACTTAGTGTATGTAAACTTCTGACCCACTGGAATTGTGATACAGTGAATTATAAGTGAAATAATCTGTCTGTAAACAAAAGTAGACGTCCTAACCAAATTGCCAAAACTATAGTTTGCTAAAAAGAAATGTGTGGAGTGGTTGAAGAAGGAGTTTTAATGACTCTAAACTAAGTGTATGTAAACTTCTGACTTCAACTGTAAGTATATTTTAAACCAAATACTTTTAGACTTTTACTCAAGCAGTACGTTACTGGGTGATGTTCACTTTTACTTGAGTCGTTTTCTATTAAGGTATCTATACTTTTACTATACTTTTACTTTGACAATTGGGTACTTTTTCCACCACTGTTTGAGAGAGGGGACAGAAAGAGTGATGAGTGTTGTGATGCTTGCTCTATCTGAGGGGAGGTTGTATGGCACAGAGGAGAAGGATGTTTGATGTCTATTTTGGACCTGATTCCTTTGTGCTCCCTAGAAGGTGGAGGACTAGGCAGGATCATCTGTGTGTGTCTCCTTCTATGAACTGTAGGTTTTGATGTCTTGTCCCTCTGGTGCTGTGTGGGAGTCACAATGGAACTGTTTGAAGATGCTGCCAATTGAATCACTCTTTTCTTCTCTGTGTCTCCTCTCTCTCCACTCGCTCTTGCACCCATATGTCTCTCCCTCTCTCTCTCTCTCTCTCTTGGTCTCCTGCTGCTCTCCTCCCTTTGTTTCTCCCTCTGTCTCTTGCTCTCTCTCCTCTCTCTCTCTCTCTCTCTTGCTTTCCTTTCCTCTGTCTCGCCCTCCCTCTTGCTCTCCTCCCTCTCTCTCTTGCTTTCCTTTCCTCTGTCTCTCCCTCTTGCTCTCCTCTCTCTCTCTCTCTCTCTCTCTCTCTCTCTCTCTCTCTCTCGCTTGCTATCCTTTCCTCGGTCTCTCCCTCCCTCTTTCTCTCCTCCCTCTGTCTCTCTCTCTCTTGCTTTCCTTTCCTCTGTCTCTCCTTCCCTCTTGCTCTCCTCCCTCTCTCTCTCTCTGTCTCTCTCTCCTTTCCTCTGTCTCTCCTCCCCTCTTGCTCTCCTCCCTCTCTCTCTCTCTCTCTCTCTCTCTTGCTTTCCTTCCCTCTGTCTCTCCCTCTCTCTTTTGGTCTCCTCCCTCTGTCTCTCCCTCTCTCTTTTGGTCTCCTCCCTCTGTCTCTCCCTCTCTCTCTTGGTCTCCTTATGTCTCTCCCCCTCTCTCTTGGTCTCCTTATGTCTCTCCCTCTCTCTTGGTCTCCTTATGTCTCTCCCTCTCTCTCTTGGTCTCCTTATGTCTCTCCCTCTCTCTCTCTATTGGTCTCCTTATGTCTCCCCCTCTCTCTCTTGGTCTCCTGCTGCTCTCATCCCTCTGTCTCTCTCTCTCTCTCCTCTCTCTGTCTCTCCCTCGCTCTCTTCTGTATGTCATTGAATGTTTCTATGCTCTTGTTCTGTCTGGCATCTCTCTCTCTCTCTCTCTCTCTCTCTCTCTCTCTCTCTCTCACACACTCACTCACTCACTCACTCACCCACTCTCTCTTTTTCTCTCTAGTGATATGACAGTGAAGATCTGGTCAGCGAAGGAGGGGAAAAAGAGGTGACGGTCGAGCGGAGCGTTAGTGTGACATCATCATCAGTGGCCATCTTTTACTGAGGGTCTTCACCCCTGAACTCTGACCCTCACACCTCAGCCAATCAGGTGTGACACGACAGGACGTCATGGTTACCAATCATTACCGGGACGACTAAAGTTTTGATGGCATGTGTGGTCGCAAAGTTTACTCTCCTCTGAAAAAAAAAACATATTAGGAGTGTCTTGAACTGAAATGCAAAACAGCGAAGTTTGATCGTTTTTTGCCTTTTCTTGTTTCAACTACCAATCCCTCTCTAAGTGCCATTGAGATGTGATGTGATTTGGACAAGATAAAACCTTTCCTGTGCCAGATAATGCCTGTCTGTCTGAGGGACGTCCGTAGACACAGAGCTACAGACTGAATGAACTGCTTCTATTTAATACTCCTTCAATAAGAACCAGGACTCCAGGAAGTGAACGGACCCAGGGAGAGCACCATTCCTGAGCTGACTGGACACTTCCAGAGAGGAGGGCTGTTACTGTTTCATTCTCTGGTCTGAGTGCATTTCATGTGTTTGATACCATTCCATTGATTCCGTTCCAGCCGTTACAATGAGACGTCTTTCCCAATTAAGGTTCCACCGGCCTACTGCGGTGTCTCAGTGTACACTACACAGTAGGTAAACCTCAGAGAGGACTGAGGTGTCTCAGTGTACACTACACAGTAGGTAAACCTCAGAGAGGACTGTGGTGTCTCAGTGTACACTACACAGTAGGTAAACCTCAGAGAGGACTGAGGTGTCTCAGTGTACACTACACAGTAGGTAAACCTCAGAGAGGACTGAGGTGTCTGGTGTACACTACACAGTAGGTAAACCTCAGAGAGGACTGAGGTGTCTGGTGTACACTACACAGTAGGTAAACCTCAGAGAGGACTGAGGTGTCTCAGTGTACACTACACAGTAGGTAAACCTCAGAGAGGACTGAGGTGTCTGGTGTACACTACACAGTAGGTAAACCTCAGAGAGGACTGAGGTGTACTGTACACAATATACAGTAGGTTTGTTACAACCACTGAACAGTTTGTTGAGTTCATCTCAGCCCTGTGTGGTTCCTGTGTCTTCTTCTCTGAAAGAGCCCTAATGACATCACCACTGTCACCAGTCCTGTTTGGAACACACACACACACACACACACACACACACACACACACACCGCCGTACTGTCATCAGACTAGGAGTGCTTACTCTAGCAAGAATACATGAATACACACATAGGCAGGATTATAAGCACACAGAAACACACATACACACACACACACACACACACACACACACACACACACACACACTATCTCCTCCACCCCTACCAAGCAGTCACTCCACAAGGGCCAAAGTTCCAGATCATTATCTCTCTTGTCTTTATCGAGCCTGAATCTGCCTCCCTCCCAGGTGCCACCGTAGTCCCTATATAGGGCACTACTTTTGACCAGGGCCAACAGGGCTCTAGGGCCAACAGGGCTCTAGGGCCAACAGGGCTCTAGGGCCAACAGGGCTCTAGGGCCAACAGGGCTCTAGGGCCAACAGGGCTCTAGGGCCAATGGGGCTCTAGGGCCAACGGGGCTCTAGGGCCAACGGGGCTCTAGGACAACGGGGCTCTAGGACAACGGGGCTCTAGGACAACAGGGCTCTAGGACAACAGGGCTATAGGACAACAGGGCTCTAGGACAACAGGGCTCTAGGGACAACAGGGCTCTAGGACAACAGGGCTCTAGGACAACAGGGCCAACAGGGCTCTGGGGCCAACAGGGCTCTAGGACTAGGACAGGGCTCTTGAAAGTAGCAGACTATGTTGGAAATAAGGTTGCAATTTAGGAGGCAAACCCTCTCTCTCTCCACACTTCAATAAGCACCATGCAAATCACCATCTCAACCTCTCCCCTCTCCTCTTCCCCAGTGAGTCTGATATGCGGTGTGCTTCCTCTTTGAGCTTATTAGGGGTTCAGCAGCGAAGCTATATCAAGCCATTTGAAAAAAAAAACCTTTGAAAGCTCATGCCCCTGACTCCTCGTTTGAGCTTCAGACATTTGGTATGTAGGTCCCTCTCCTCACAAGGGAAATGATTGCCTCAAGGACCATGATGGATTTTCCGCCATTTTGAATGTTGTGAATAACATTTCGATCTGTCAAAACTTGACATCTTTCATCTATGGGTCCAAGGTCTCTCAATGCACTATTTTCCCAGGCTAATATGTCAAGCAACGATGTGGTCTCACACATAAATGACTATAAATCAGTCACGGATATTCCTATTTTAATCAAACTTTGTACACATGTTGCAAACACTGTCAAGACTCAACATATATGACCGCCCGGCTTGATTCGATCGTACGTAGCAAAATTTGAAATGGTGTTTTTTACATTGGATAAAAGTAGAGACTCCGAGCTATAAAATAGTATATCATACAGTGTAGTTGAGGAACAATGAGAAAGTAATTCTGCTTTGAAAGTTGATAAACTGGTAACCTCACTTTTGAGAAAATGGCCCTTGAATGTTTTGGTACACCTACTGGAGAGGTCTTTTTTTGTCTACACCCATTCAGCATCATTCACACCCTCTGAAGCATTAGCCCCGCCCATCTCTTTAAGGATTCACATTTGAGGCTCTGTGTCACGTGTGCTCCCTCTCTGACCTCTAGGTCAGCAGGCTTCTCGTTAGGGCGCACACCTGTCACCATTGTTACGCGCACCTGCGCATCATCAGACTCACCTGGACTCCATCACTTCCCTGATTACCTTCCCTATATATTCCACTCACTTTGGTTCCTTCCCTATATATGTCACTCCCTTTGGTTCCTTCCCTATATATGTCACTCCCTTTGGTTCCTTCGCTATATATGTCACTCCCTTTGGTTCCTTCCCTATATATGTCCCTCCCTTTGGTTCCTTCCCTATGTATGTCCCTTTGGTTCCTTCCCTATATATGTCCCTCCCTTTGGTTTCTTCCCTATATATGTCCCTCCCTTTGGTTCCTTCCCTATATATCTCCCTTTGGTTCCTTCCCTATATATGTCCCTCCCTTTGGTTCCTTCCCTATATATGTCCCTCCCTTTGGTTCCTTCCCTATATATGTCCCTCCCTTTGGTTCCTTCCCTATATATGTCCCTCCCTTTGGTTCCTTACCTATATATGTCACTCCCTTTGGTTCCTTCCCTATATATGTCACTCCCTTTGGTTCCTTCCCTATATATGTCTCTCCCTTTGGTTCCTTCCCTATATATGTCACTCCCTTTGGTTCCTTCCCTATATATGTCTCTCCCTTTGGTTCCTTCCCTATATATGTCCCTCCCTTTGGTTCCTTCCCTATATATGTCCCTCCCTTTGGTTCCTTCCCTATATATGTCACTCCCTTTGGTTCCTTCCCTATATATGTCCCTTTGGTTCCTTCCCTATATATGTCACTCCCTTTGGTTCCTTCCCTATATATGTCACTCCCTTTGGTTCCTTCCCTATATATGTCCCTTTGGTTCCTTTCCTATATATGTCCCTTTGGTTCCTTCCCTATATATGTCCCTCCCTTTGGTTCCTTCCCTATATATGTCCCTCCCTTTGGTTCCTTCCCTATATATGTCCCTCCCTTTGGTTCCTTCCCTATATATGTCCCTCCCTTTGGTTCCTTCCCTATATATGTCACTCCCTTTGGTTCCTTCCCTATATATGTCCCTCCCTTTGGTTCCTTCCCTATATATGTCCCTCCCTTTGGTTCCTTCCCTATATATGTCACTCCCTTTGGTTCCTTCCCTATATATGTCCCTCCCTTTGGTTCCTTCCCTATATATGTCACTCCCTTTGGTTCCTTCCCCAGGCGTTATTGTTTCTGTTCCAGTGTTATGTCTGTGCGTTGTTTGTGTTTCTTGTTTTGTATTTAGTTTATTTTATTTATTAAAACACTCCCTCCCTGAACTTGCTACCCGACTCTCAGCACACTCGTTACACTATGTACTAAACAACATAGGATTTCAAGACTAAAGGATGGTTTATACTACGAGTGTGTTCTTAAATGTAATCTAGAGTACCAGAGTGTGTTCTTAAATGTAATCTGGAGTACCAGAGTGTGTTCTTAAATGTAATCTGGAGTACCAGAGCATTTCTCTCTCGGGGGGTTCAGAGCGTTTCTCTCTCGGGGGGTTCAGAGCGTTTCTCTCGGGGGGTTCAGAGCATTTCTCTCTCGGGGTTTCAGAGCGTTTCTCTCTCGGGGGGTTCAGAGCGTTTCTCTCTCGGGGGGTTCAGAGCGTTTCTCTCTCGGGGGGTTCAGAGCGTTTCTCCCGGGGGTTTCAGAGCGTTTCTCTCTCGGGGGGTTCAGAGCCACACTGGACGCTCTGGCAGAGGAGTTGGGTTGATCCGAGCTTCTGACCTCAAAACGGCAGTCAAACACCCAAGCTAACTGGCTAGAGTTAACTAGCTACTTTCAGACACGCATGAGAGAACACCCCTGTGACCATTTTACTCGCCCTAGTAGAGCTGATTAGGCTGTTTTCATGTTACCCAGAGAGTTGGTGACTGTCACTGTGTTGCTGGCAACAATTTAATTACACTTTTTGCCGACGGTTACTGACACTGGTCGTATTCAACGGGTGTTGAGCGTTCGTAAATTCATCAGTTATTCTGTGCTCTCGCACACTCAGACGAGAGTGCTCTGAAATCGGAGTAGATAACCAGAGTGAATTTACCAGCTACGTCTATCGACAGTTGTCGCAGTGACATCATACACATTCTATTGAAATAGTTACTTGCATAGTGGAGTCTTGTAGCTAGACAGCTAGCTAAACAATGAACCATAATCCCAACCCATGACGTTACTACCCTGCATGAATCTGCAGGTAGCTAACCAACCAGGTTCAATGTTAGCTAGCTAACATTAGACTATAACTAGCAATGCAAATGGCAATTAATATTACTACACAGATCATACACATAACATTAGCTAGCTAACCAGCTGGTTAACATTAGCTAGCTAGCTAACAGTACACTTTAACTTGAAATGAAAACGACTTTCTGACAGAATTAGAAACGTGCAATATCTGAAAATGTAGTTAGCTAGACTCTTACTCGTGTACATGGATGGACACTTCTCCCTCTCTGTCACATATGCCATGGTTGTCCTTAGTTTAAAGATGTAATCCAGAGACCAGTGTTTATACAACAGCCTTCTGTGTTCTCTTTTCGACTCCGTCTGCTTAATTGCAATCAAACGGCAGCATTTTCTCCATCTCCTTAACTATCATACTCTAATTCCACTGATTTCAAAACTCGGTCCTCCAGAAAGTGGAGAGCAACACTAATGTAGTTCTACTACGTGATCACTTTCAAAAAAGACGCATTAGAAAGGATTACCAACACATACTAACCAGCTCATATTATAGACAGAAGCATGCCACATGGCAGACCAATCCGTTCTCATCTTTCGGCATGTTCAGCCAACTCATTATCTCAGCCAATCATGGGCTAGAGGGAAGGTTGCTGACTTTTTCCATTGCTAAACCAACTAGGCTCCTAATTTAACAATTGCATTCTTATTTACAGATAGTATAAAAGTTTGTTATTAAGGCACATGAAAGTTCACATGTTCCAGAAGGCGTTTCTGCCCAAAAAGTTTACGTTCAAATGGTGCCCCTGTGAAGTAGTGACACGCGACATACGCCTAGTTTCCTGAAACGAGTCACATATGCAAGCGCCTTCATATCGACCTCACGGTGGCGCTATAACACACACATTTTTATAACTCTTGATCTGTTTGACTCAGAGTGATGGAATTTGGCACACATGTTCAATGTTATGAGTCTAGATAACCTGTAAATAATGGTTGAGTTTGGCCACATTGTGGTGCTGTAGGACAGGAAAAACCATTCATGCAACCTCATTGGCTCGTAGCAGCCATATTGTTTCAGCTAGTCTTGGAAAATAGTGCATTTGGCAACGCATAGATGGCAACGCATAGATGGCAACGCATAGATGCTATATCCCTAATTTGGTGCCGATCGGTCCAGCAGTTGTGGAGAAGAAGACATTTAAAGTAGTCAACATAATTGAAAACTGTCCAAAATACATCGAAAGCACAATTATATTGCATGATCAGTTTGGTTTTGATTTGGCAAGCATGATGAACAGTACAGAAGTAGCTCGACCAAGGGTGACGTGTCCAAGTTGTCCTAATGATGACACAGGGGACACACAGGGGACACACAGGGGACACACAGCTGAACCCCGGCAACGCTGCTTCCAGCTTTATTTAGCTGCTGTAGCTGCTGCACCAGACCTGGATTCAAATACTATTGGAAATCTTTTAAGTACTTTCAGCATTTGCTTTAGCCTATCTGGAGTGCCAGGTGGGTGGGGTTTTCAGTTTGGGGACTATTCTATTGGCCCATGAAGCCAGGCAAGCTCAATCAAGCACAGATAAAGTATTTTACATTTTAAATTACGTTTCTAATAGTATTGTAACCCAGGTATTAACTGATGATAAGTGTAACTGCCGACGCCCATATAGAGCTGTGCTCACCTAGCTCTAAGTCTCCACTACAGAGACAGTGTTGAGAGGAATGGAGGAATGGTAATACTAGCCAGCATAATTGGCTGCTGTGTTAGCAGGTGGTGATGAGACGAGATATGCATTATGTAAATAGTCTGGAGAACTAGGTCAGGACAGAGAGGAGTGCTTCTGTACGTTACACATGGCACCCTATTCCCTACATAGTGCACTACTTTTGACCAGAGCCCTATGGGCGCTGTTGCGCCAGCTCTTCCCCTGTGCTTCTGCTGTGTGTGTGTGTGATGTTTGCTGTGTGCCTGTTGGGGTAGTGTGGGGGCGATCCCTAGCTTTACACACACTCACATTCACACAAATCCTCATGTATTTTTAGGTAATCCATCTTGCCTGGCAGGGCTTGGGTTTTACTGTCTGCTAAATGAAACATATTTATCTTCTAACCCTCTCACACCCCACACACGGCTGCACACACACACACACACACACACACACACACACACACCTGTGGCGTACCACTATCTCCTGGCACCTGTGATCAGAGAATCTTCCTTCCGTTCCATTGATTGACTCTCCCGTTCTGACCCTTTGAGAAGGGGACATTCTAATCAATTCACACTGATGATGTAACAAAGGCATTAACAAACTGTTTGATTCTCAAATTGAACATTCGGAAGAAATGTGAAAAGGGGACATTGTCACACTGACTTCCTGAGGAGATCTTTAGATTCCTAGTGATCACGGAGTCATGGGTAACTCACAACCTGTGAATATCTCTCTCTTGGTTATTGAGTGCACTTTATACGGTAAAGACTGCAAGCGTGTGTACTGTACCATGACAAAATGGCTTGAATCAGAGGAAAGGATTGGTGGTCCGGAAAAATAAAGGATCCCAAATTAAATCTACTGCAATGGGCATCTCCTGCAATGGGAGCCTCCTGCAATGGGCATCTCCTGCAATGGGAGCCTCCTGCAACGGGCATCTCCTGCAATGGGCATCTCCTGCAATGGGCATCTCCTGCAATGGGAATCATATGCAATTTGAATCTCAAAAATGTATTCTTAGAGATGTGAGGAGCTGTCTTTGAAGACTGAATCGATTTTGGTTTCTCTTCTAAGACATTTTGATGCTGCTAACTTGTTGTGAACAGTGTTCGATAAAGAGAAACAGAAGAAATAAGAAAAAGCAATCATGGATTTTGTGTTATTCTGAGCGGGTCTCGGCTCTGACTGTAGGTAGAGGGAGTGTAGACGATAGTCCCCCGATCCAGAGTCTCTGTAGAAACCCATAGTGTTTACCAAAGGCCTTGTTTATGAAGCCATCTGACCATTTTAAGACACTGTCGATGTTCCCTTGTCACAGAGGAAACATCTATATACTCCCTGTAGCCTGTTATGACTTACTTCATGACGTGTAACTATTATGCCTTGTTGACTCCCTGTGTCTTTCCTTGTGTTGTACCATTTAAAACATCATCTTCTCTTGTCTGTTCAGAGGACCAGGCTGAACGGTGAAGGATGTCGAGGGTCATCCCACAGCTGTTCCGATCACCTGTAGCGAGCTAACTGTGTGACGGTCTACTGTACTCTATTGACTGTGCAGTATCGGCCATTCATTCAGTGTGTTTCACAGTAGCTGTTAGAGAAAGCTGTGCAGTACTTACGCTGTTTTAAAGGTGCGCCTGCGTGTACATTTGCAGTAGAACAGAGATGCAGGGTCATAGTTGTGGAGAGGTGAAGAAGCCTTGTGTTCTAGTCAATGACATAAAAAAGGTACTGTAGGTACTTCCATTCCGGGATGGAACACTGACGATAACAATCTAAATTCCGACCCCTAACCTCAAAGGGTCAATGAAGCCAAACAGATGCACCCAAATCTCTTTGTTCTCCAGTTGGAAGCCCTATAGAGACAGCCCTCTCGTCAATTATTGATGTAGGTTCAGAGGCTTGTTCTCGTCTCCATCAGTACCTCTCTGTGGCTGGATCACTTGTATTATAATGTATTTTTATTGGAGGGGATATTTGGGCACAGTTTGGACTTCCTGGTTACCTAACGCCCCATACATTGAGGAATGACTTTCTTTCCTGTCTGTGTGCAGATTTGACCATCAGTATACCTGTGCTTCTCATTTCACCTCGAGATACACAGAACCAGTGAACCTCTCAACTCCTCTGAGACGCCTCTCCTTGTCTCAGCTTCGTGCCTCTGCTTTCAGGCCCACTGTCTTACAGTACGCATAGAAATACAATAAGTAGACAGGACATGGGTCCTCTGAATTCTGTATGAAATATGTCTATGTATTCTATTTCTATGGCTGTACAGAAGCTGTTACCATTCTCAGCCTTACTCCAGAAGTCTGTTCAGGAGGGTAAATGTTACAGAACATTCACATAGAAATATGTATGGTCTAGATGTGAATGCCTGTTTGTTTGTGAATTCTATTCGTTAGCTTTCATTTCTATCTTGAGATGTTCTGAACATTTTACCTCACTGAATATATCCCAGGCTGCTGTGCTGTGTTCTCAGGGCATTTAGACCTAAAATCAAACGCTGATCGAGCTGGTATGTAGGCCTAATCAAACGCTGACCGAGCTGGTATGTAGGCCTAATCAAACGCTGACCGAGCTGGTATGTAGGCCTAATCAAGCGCTGACCGAGCTGGTATGTAGGCCTGGTATAATATGTATTGAGTGGCTGTTCAGAAATGCACACAGAGTTCACACAGAGGGATGGATGCCTGTCTATTGCCTGCTCTGTTTCTCTTTCTGCTTTACAGGCAGATAAAGTGGGCAGGAACATGTCTCTGGCAGTATCTGTGAACCGGGGTCAAACTCTATACAAGGTACAAGGTCATACCAGGTGCCTTTTTATTTCACGGGCTTCTCCCCTTACGGACTGCTGTAAATGTTTGTACAGATGTATTGTTCTCTTCCTTACAACGTGCATGTGACCAAATACCATTGTAAAATATCTAAACATGTAAATGCTGTAATTACATGTATGATTTATGATGGATCAATAAATAGTTCCTTTAATGAACTAAAAAATGTCAACTGATAAAATCTCATTATTATGGTGGTGGTCTTTAAAAAACAACTTTTTGGGGGAAAGTTTTTACTGAAATCAATCTTCAATTGAACTATAATTTAACGATTGAATGATTAAATATATTTGTACGCAGTCACCTGTCAATGTTTGGGGCAACAGAGCAGCACGTTGGTGAGATACCACAGATGTGGGTGGATGGGAACACTGCTACTAGTCCTCTGTACCATCACTGATAGGATCTACTCCTCTGTACCATCACTGATAGGATCTACTCCTCTGTACCATCACTGATAGGATTTACTCCTCTGTACCATCACTGATAGGATCTACTGCTCTATATCTCCATACCATCACTGATAGGATCTACTGCTCCGTACCATCACTAATAGCATCTACTCCTCTGTACCATCACTGATAGGATCTACTCCTCTGTACCATCACTGATAGGATCTACTCCTCTGTACCATCACTGATAGGATCTACTCCTCTGTACCATCACTGATAGGATCTACTCCTCTGTACCATCACTGATAGGATTTACTCCTCTGTACCATCACTGATAGGATCTACTGCTCTATATCTCCATACCATCACTGATAGGATCTACTGCTCCGTACCATCACTAATAGGATCTACTCCTCTGTACCATCACTGATAGGATCTACTCCTCTGTACCATCACTGATAGGATCTACTCCTCTGTACCATCACTGATAGGATCTACTCCTCTGTACCATCACTGATAGGATTTACTCCTCTGTACCATCACTGATAGGATCTACTGCTCCATACCGTCACTGATAGGATCTACTCCTCTGTACCATCACTGATAGGATCTACTCCTCTGTACCATCACTGATAGGATTTACTCCTCTGTACCATCACTGATAGGATCTACTGCTCTATATCTCCATACCATCACTGATAGGATCTACTGCTCCGTACCATCACTAATAGGATCTACTCCTCTGTACCATCACTGATAGGATCTACTCCTCTGTACCATCACTGATAGGATCTACTCCTCTGTACCATCACTGATAGGATCTACTCCTCTGTACCATCACTGATAGGATTTACTCCTCTGTACCATCACTGATAGGATCTACTCCTCTGTACCATCACTGATAGGATCTACTGCTCCATACCGTCACTGATAGGATCTACTCCTCTGTACCATCACTGATAGGATCTACTCCTCTGTACCATCACTGATAGGATCTACTCCTCTGTACCATCACTGATAGGATCTACTCCTCTGTACCATCACTGATATGATTTACTCCTCTGTACCATCACTGATAGGATCTACTGCTCTATATCTCCATACCATCACTGATAGGATCTACTGCTCTGTACCATCACTGATAGGATCTACTCCTCTGTACCATCACTGATAGGATCTACTCCTCTGTACCATCACTGATAGGATCTACTCCTCTGTACCATCACTGATATGATTTACTCCTCTGTACCGTCACTGATAGGATTTACTCCTCTGTACCATCACTGATAGGATCTACTGCTCTATATCTCCATACCATCACTGATAGGATCTACTGCTCTGTACCATCACTGATAGGATCTACTCCTCTGTACCATCACTGATAGGATCTACTCCTCTGTACCATCACTGATAGGATTTACTCCTCTGTACCATCACTGATAGGATCTACTGCTCTGTACCATCACTGATAGGATATTCTCCTCTGTACCATCACTGATAGGATTTACTCCTCAGTACCATCACTGATAGGATCTACTCCTCTGTACCAACACTGATATGATTTACTCCTCTGTACCAACACTGATAGGATCTACTCCTCTGTACCATCACTGATAGGATTTACTCCTCTGTACCATCACTGATAGGATCTACTGCTCTATATCTCCAGACCATCACTGATAGGATCTACTGCTCTGTACCATCACTGATAGGATATACTCCTCTGTACCATCACTGATAGGATCTACTCCTCTGTACCATCACTGATAGGATTTACTCCTCTGTACCATCACTGATAGGATCTACTGCTCTGTACCATCACTGATAGGATCTACTCCTCTGTACCATCACTGATAGGATCTACTCCTCTGTACCATCACTGATAGGATCTACTCCTCTGTACCATCACTGATAGGATTTACTCCTCTGTACCATCACTGATAGGATCTACTCCTCTGTACCATCACTGATAGGATCTACTGATCTGTACCATCACTGATAGGATCTACTGCTCTGTACCATCACTGATAGGATCTACTCCTCTGTACCATCACTGATAGGATCTACTCCTCTGTACCATCACTGATAGGATCTACTCCTCTGTACCATCACTGATAGGATCTACTGCTCTGTACCATCACTGATAGGATCTACTGCTCTGTATCATCACTGATAGGATCTACTCCTCTATATCTTTGTACCATCACTGATAGGATCTACTCCTCTGTACCATCACCGATAGGATCTACTCCTCTGTACCATCACTGATAGGATCTACTCCTCTATATCTTTGTACCATCACTGATAGGATCTACTCCTCTGTACCATCACTGATAGTATCTACTCCTCTATATCTCTGTACCAACACTGATAGGATCTACTCCTCTGTACCATCACTGATAGGATCTACTCCTCTGTACCATCACTGATAGTATCTACTCCTCTATATCTCTGTACCAACACTGATAGGATCTACTCCTCTGTACCATCACTGATAGGATCTACTCCTCTGTACCATCACTGATAGGATCTACTCCTCTGTACCATCACTGATAGGATCTACTCCTCTGTACCATCACTGATAGTATCTACTCCTCTATATCTCTGTACCAACACTGATAGGATCTACTCCTCTGTACCATCACTGATAGGATCTACTCCTCTGTACCATCACTGATAGTATCTACTCCTCTATATCTCTGTACCAACACTGATAGGATCTACTCCTCTGTACCATCACTGATAGGATCTACTCCTCTGTACCATCACTGATAGGATCTACTCCTCTGTACCATCACTGATAGGATCTAGTCCACTGTACCACCACTGATAGGATCTACTCCTTTATATCTCCATACCAGCACTGATAGGATCTACTCCTCTTTACCATCACTGATAGGATCTACTCCTCTGTACCATCACTGATAGGATCTACTCCTCTGTACCATCACTGATAGGATCTAGTCCACTGTACCACCACTGATAGGATCTACTCCTTTATATCTCCATACCAGCACTGATAGGATCTACTCCTCTGTACCATCACTGATAGGATCTACTCCTCTATATCTCTGTACCAACACTGATAGGATCTACTCCTCTATATCTCTGTACCAACACTGATAGGATCTACTTCTCTATATCTCTGTACCAACACTGATAGGATCTACTCCTCTGTACTAACACTGATAGGATCTACCCCTCTGTACCATCACTGATAGGATCTACTCCTCTGTACCATCACTGATAGGACCTACTCCTCTGTACCACCACTGATAGGATCTACTCCACTGTACCATCACTGATAGGATCTACTCCTCTGTACCATCACTGATAGGATCTACTCCTCTGTACCAACACTGATAGGATCTACTCCTCTGTACCATCACTGATAGGATCTACTCCTCTGTACCATCACTGATAGGACCTACTCCTCTGTACCACCACTGATAGGATCTACTCCTCTGTACCATCACTGATAGGATCTACTCCTCTGTACCATCACTGATAGGATCTACTCCTCTGTACCATCACTGATAGGATCTACTCCTCTGTACCATCACTGATAGGATCTACTCCTCTGTACCATCACTGATAGGATCTACTCCTCTGTACCATCACTGATAGGATCTACTCCTCTGTACCAACACTGATAGTATCTAACACACTACTAGGGACTCTAATCACATAGATTGTTCCCCCTCTCCTTCCATTTACCAAACAAATGCCAACAAGAGAGAGAAATAGACAGATAAAAACAAATGACATATGTAAGAGCAGTTTATCAACTTTTTAGAAGGTAAAGATGAGGGCACTGCCCAGGGGGTTTAAACACTTGCTTATTCTCTTCCTCGCGTTTGCACCTTGGAGGCAGTGGTGGTGGCAGCAGCAATCACATTCCCCTCTCATGCATCTTCATTTCCTGTGCAGATTGTGATCATTAACTGGTCTGGGTAGAGCTCGTCGAGGGTTCTCCACGGGAGACTCTGTCACAGTGATGTATGGCAGCCGTTAAACTTGGAGAGGAGGAGGAAACTACTTTATAATGTTTCAGAATGCCCCCCCCCCCCACACACACACACACAAAACAGGCACACATACAGGCACACACAAGGGCACACACACTCTCACTCACTCACTCACTCACTCACTCTCAATTCAATTTCAGTTTAAGGGGCTTTATTGGGAAACAGTGAAGTAGATTAAAAAAATGAACACTCACAGAAGTTCCAAAAGAATCAAGGCATTTCAAATGTCATTATGGTATCGTTGGCCCTCGCTTCATATCCGTCACCACTGTCTCCACGTCATCTATAGGTCGTTGCTAGGTAAAGCCCCGCCTTATCTCAGCTCCCTGGTCACCATAGCAGCATCCATCTGCAGCACGCGCTCCAGCAGGTATATTTCACTGGTCACCCCCAAAGCCAACTGCTACTTTGGCCACCTTTCCTTCCAGTTCTCTGCTGTCAATGACTGGAGCGAACTGTAAAAATCACTGAAGCTGGAGACTCATATCTCCCTCACTAGCTTTAAGCACCAGCTGTCAGAGCAGCTCACAGATCACTGCACCTGTACATAGCCCATCTGTAAATAGTCCATCCAACTACCTCATCATCATATTGTTATTTATTTTGCTCCTTTGCATCCTGGTATCTCTACTTGCACACTCATCTTCTGCACATCTATCACCCCAGTGTTTCATTTGCCAAATTTCGCCACATTTCCAAATTTCACCACTATGGCCTATTTATTGCCTCACCCCCCTTATCCTACCTCATTTGCACACACTGTATATAGACTTTCTCTATTCTATTATTGACTGTATGTTTGTTTTACTCCATGTGTAACTCTGTGTTGTTGTTTGTGTCGCACTGCTTTGCTTTATCTTGGCCAAGTCGCAGTTGTAAATGAGAACTTGTTCTCAACTGGCCTGCCTGCTAAATAAAGGTGAAATAAAAAATAAATATATACATATATATATATATAAGTGTTGTAATGATGTGCAAATAGTTAAAGTACAAAAGGGAAAATAAATAAACATAAATATGGGTTGTATTTACAATGGTGTTCGTTCTTCACTGGTAGCCATTTTCTTGTGGCAACAGGTCACAAATATTGCTGCTGTGACACACTGTGGTATTTCACCCAATAGACAAGGGAGTTTATCAAAATTGGATTTGTTTTCAAATTCTTTCTGTGTCTGTGTTATCTGAGGGAAATTTATGTCTCTAATATGATCATACGTTGGGCAGGGGGTTAGGAAGTGCAGCTCAGTTTCCACCTCATTTTGTGGGCAGTGTGCACATGGCCTGTCTCCTCTTGAGAGCCAGGTCTGCCTGCGACGGCCTTTCTCAATAGCAAGGCTATGCTCACTGAGTCTGTACATAGTCAAAGATTTCCTTCATTTTGGGTCAGTCACAGTGGTCAGGTATTCTGCCGCTGTGTACTCTCTGTGTAGGGCCAAATAGCATTCTAGTTTGCTTCATTTTTTTGTTAATTCTTTCCAATGTGTCAAGTAATTATCTTTTTGTTTTCTCGTGATTTGGTTGGGTCTAATTGTGTTGCTGTCCTGGGGCTCTGTTTTTTTATTTTTTTATTTCACATTTATTTAACCAGGTAAGCCAGTTGAGAACAAGTTCTCATTTACAACTGCGACCTGGCCAAGATAAAGCATAGCAGTGTGAACAGACAACACAGAGTTACACATGGGGTAAACAATTAACAAGTCAATAACACAGTGGAAAAAAAGAGAGTCACACACATACATTGTGTGCAAAAGGCATGAGAAGGTAGGCGGATAATTACAATTTTGCAGATTAACACTGGAGTGATAAATGATCAGATGGTCATATACAGGTAGAGATACTGGTGTGCAAAAGAGCAGAAAAGTAAATAAATAAACAGTATGGGGATGAGGTAGGTAAATTGGGTGGGCTATTTACCGATGGACTATGTACATCTGCAGCGATCGGTTAGCTGCTCAGATAGCAGATGTTTGATGTTGGTGAGGGAGATAAAAGTCTCCAACTTCAACGATTTTTGCAATTCGTTCCAGTCACAGGCAGCAGAGAACTGGAAGGAAAGGCGGCCAAATGAGGTGTTGGCTTTAGGGATGATCAGTGAGATACAACTGCTGGAGCGCGTGCTACAGGTGGGTGTTGCCATTGTGACCAGTGAACTGAGATAAGGCGGAGCTTTACCTAGCATGGTAGTGTGTTTGTGAACAGAGCCCCAGGACCAGCTTGCTTAGGGGACCCTTCTCCAGGTTCATCTCTCTGTAGGTGATGGCTTTGTTATGGAAGGTTTGGGAATCGCTTCCTTTTAGGTGGTTGTAACGTCTCTTTTCTGGATTTTGATCATTAGTGGGTATCGGCCTAATTCTGCTCTGCATGCATTATTTTGTGTTTTAACGTTGTACACAGAGGATATTTTTGCAGAATTCTGCGTGCAGAGTCTCAATTTGGTGTTAGTCCCATTTTGTGAATTCTTGGTTGGTGAGTGGACCCCCCTTCTTGCCTTGTCTCTCAGATCGTTCACAGCTTTGTGGAAGTTACCTGTGGTGCTGATGTTTAGGCCGAGGTATGTTTAGTTTGTGTGCTCTAGGGCAACGGTGTCTAGATTGAATTTGTAGTTGTGGTCCTGGCAATTGGACCTTTCTTGGAACACCATTATTTTGGTCTTACTGAGATTTACTGTCAGGGTTCCCAGGTCTGACAGAATCCCGGCAGAAGAACTAGGTGCTGTTGTAGGCCCTCCTTGGTTGGGGACAGAAGCACCAGATAATCTCCGTCTCTCTTCACTTCCTCCAATAATACATTCAAAAACGTTGTTTTATCTTCTCTTTAATGTAATTTTCATGAGATGTTTTATAATTGCTTTCTGTGGGGGTGTCGTCCCATTTGGTAATCTGTCAGTCTCTCTCTGCTTTGTTTTCCCCCTCTCCCCAGTTATCCAAAACACTCTAACATTGTTTGCACTCACTATGTCTAATTCTAGCATTATAATATCGTAAATACAAGCCTCAAAGTTTCCCAGACTTTGTTTTTCCTTGTCAGTTACCCAACACTCCCTAACTATTTTACCAACTATTTTTTGCATAAAAAATGTGGTGTCTCGGTGTTAGGCATAGGGACACATCCTGCCATTCATTATATTATCTACCATAAAGAAAAACACTTATAACAGAATATCACTCCAAGGTTTACCTCTTACGAATCCAGACAATTCCAACACATACAGCACATTATAAACTATCAATCATATTACTTAGAACAGGGTAGCTCTCTACTCCCCGAAAATAGCTACTGTAATAAAGTAACCCTTTGGTGAACTTGAACATCACATCCGTCATTGACTAGTAGGCCATACAACTCATTTCTTTCAGGAAGTGTTGCGATTTGAGTAGGTAGCAGCAGGATATGTGTTCAGCCTTGACCTTTCAGTACAGTTATGGTTAGAGTAACCAGAGAGCTGATTTCCCTTGTTCTGTCATGTCCTCTCTCCCCTGGGTCTGAGCGGTCTAGAGATGGACGATAACAACTGGTGGTCTATGACGCAGAGAGACGAAAGGAGAAAGAGATAGATAGAAATGGGGAGGAATTGAAAGACAGGAATTGAAAGGGGATATGGTAGGACAGGGGATCACAGAGAGACTGAGGAATACAGACAGGGTACTCTGTGTGGAGGGAGTTCATTGGAGAGAAGCAGGGAACTGAGAGAGAGAGAGAGCATCTGCATGGGTTTAGACAGAGAACCAAGACTCTGTCAGCAGAACGACATGGCCTAATCTACTTCCTCTCTTTGTATGGAACGCTGTTTGGGTCAAATAAGCTTGTTGACCGATCAGGACCTCAATATGACTGATCACATAATAATTTAACGCGTTCATACATGATTTACGTTGTTATTACAAATTGATTACACTATCACTTGTATTTCACAACAACTGTGAATTGAGCCACATTTATTGTAAACCTATGTGTATTGAACTCTATTCCCGAGGATAAACCATACTTAGTTGGGAAAAAAATATCTTGGGTATTGAGTAGACTGATACCCCATTTCATTGATCCCAAATCCTTAGTTAAAGCTGTACATTGCAATATGAATGTCAAAACACACAATAGGCTGCTGACTGGGGAGATGATTTCACACAGTCACAGTCCCGCTATAAGGCTAATATTTGCGTAAACTGTGTCACAGTTGTGTTCTGTGGGTGTCACCGAGTAGACCGATACCCCATTTCATTGCTTCACATTCCAACCTTGTTTAACGTTATCTAGTCTAAATATGACATGATCACTTTCATCGCTTTCAAAGAGGTACCTCTATTTTGAAGGCAAACCGCAAATTCCACTATTGTGCCTAATCCTTATTGTGGCAAGCTTCACAAAACATAACCCGGTGCAGTCAAGCCTCACTAGCCAGATGAAGCTACCTGGCTGCTTCTAATGTTAGCTTTGTGCAACAGGGTTAAGTTGCTGGATAGCTAGTTATTTCAATAGGCGAACAACAAGTGGCTACCAGGCTAATACTTATTCACAAGGATTCCTAAATCATTTCTAAGAATATTGAAATGGACTGCAGGTTCTACTGGTCATTGTTTTCAGGCTGGTTGTATTGGTGCTAGCTAGGTACCGAGCTAAAGCTAGCTACCCCAGAAGTTGCGGTCGAACAAATAATGCCTTAAATAATGCCAGCGTGGTATTGTAAACCCATCGTTCGTGGCCAGTGTTTGTTTTTGCAAACTTTTTTGTACATATTTGACAGTGCTGCTGATAGTAGTGGTGGCGCCGGGCTTGCATGTGCAAATTCACAAAACTCGAAAATAGAACTGTGCTATTTGACGTGTATCTTTTTTTTGACATTTAAAGACCCAAACGGCGTTCCATAGCTTTGAGTTTGGGCTTAGTCACTCAGTGTGTGTGGTTTACACACTGTGTTCACACAATGAGCCACATCTCATTAAGGATACCGGTGAGTTAACTGTTGAGCAGAAAAAAAAAGGAAAAACAATTTCACGGCACTGTGAAAACTTCCATTAAAAAACTTTGAAGAGCTGAACATCAGACGTTACCTCCATGCAGTCGTAATCAATGGGTTCAATACTTATTGAAGTATTGGGATTGAAATACTTTTTTAAAAGGTATAATGGAGCGTAATTAACCACCTCTATTACTCATCACCTGTGATATTTAGAACCTTTATTTGACCATAGATATGGATAGACTAGAACATACCGTATATGACATGAGAAACACGTTCGATAGTGATGACATCATAGGCAGGTCGTACAGATTCGTGTTTCTTAGTGATGACATCATAGGCAGGTCGTACAGATTCGTGTTTGTTAGTGATGACATCATGAATTGTGTCCCCACAAGGTTAGCTGTACTAGACCGTGTGTGTCATATTTAGCTGAAGCATCATAGACACTCCACTAGCTACATTCCAATAAACCAGCTTCTCTACTGTTAGAACACACAGGACCTTCTCAATCTCTCTATCCATTTCTCCCAGCAGCCTTTGCAACAGAAGCACATTTATTTTCCCTGTCAGAATGACATCAAAGTCCACTAACATTGAAGAACATACACTTATCCTTATCCTGATTTACTTCACTTTGGTACTCTTCAGATGATCATAGGTAAAAACTCTCGGCCTCTGACTACAGATTCAGTAAGGTATCGCACACTGTCTTTTCAGTTAGTCTTCTTCCCTTTCTTCTTCTGCTCCTCTCCTTCTGCAGTATCTGCAGTTTCTTCCCTCCCGCTCTGACCCGTTACAGCTGGGTTTCCTGTTTCCTTCCATGGCAGGAAGCTGTAAGACACCAGGGCTGTGATGAGATACATGAGCATGCCGGTGTAGTGCCCCACCACCAAGCAGAGTGGCTGTGCCAGGACGAACAGACAGAAGACATTGACGCTGGCGCTCTCTGCCAGCTCCACCCGGTCCTCCTGACTGGCACGCAGCACGCCGAAGAAATATATCAACGCCACCGCCGGGTAAAAGGCCAACTCAACCATGGTGACGTCCGAGATGTCCCAGACGTAGACACGCAGACTTAGAACACGCCACACACTCCTCACAGGGAAACCAGAGGTTCCACACACATGTACTCCTTGGTCTTTCAGTCCTGCCGACACGCAGAGAAGACAGATGAGATGTGAGGGTGTGTCCTGCAGAGAGAGAACGATGGACCTTTGATCATCAGTCCTGTTGGATCAGTAAAACATTAGCTAGTATCTGATGGGGTCAAAGCCTTCTCACACTCACACTGTGTGTGTGTGTGTGTGTGTGTGTGTGTGTGTGTGTGTGTGTGTGTGTGTGTGTGTGTGTGTGTGTGTGTGTGTGTGTGTGTGTGTGTGTGTGTGTGTGTGTGTGTGTGTGTCAAGCTATATTACCCAAGTCTTATCTGATGGGGCCAAGGCCTTATGTGCCACAGCATACAGCTATAACTACTGACAACAGATAAGATAAAAATATATATTTTTAAACACTGTAACCTACGCACCTCTTGGTATTAAAGAGATGCATTATCAAAAGCTCTCAGCACAGTGCTGACAATGCACCAGTTGTGATGAAGAGGCTACTTTGGGATGCTGGTCTTCCAGGCAGAGTTGCAAAGAAAAAGCCATATTTCACACTGGCCAATAAAAAGAAAAGATTAAGATGGGCAAAAGAACACAGACACTGGACAGAGGAACTGTGCCTAGAAGGCCAGCATCCCGGAGTCGCCTCTTCAATGTTGACGTTGAGACTGGTGTTTTGCGGGTACTATTTAATGAAGCTGTCAGTTGAGGACTTGAGGCATCTTTCTCTCAAACTAGACGCTAATGTACCTGTCCTCTTGCTAAGTTGTGCACCGGGGCCTCCCACTCCTCTTTCTATTCTGGTTAGAGACAGTTTGCGCTGTTCTGGGAGTAGTACACAGCTTTGTATGAGATCATCAGTTTCTTGGCAATTTCTGGCATGGAATAGCCTTCATTACTCAGAACAAGAATTGACTGATGAGTTTTCGAAGAAAGTACTTCGTTTCTGGACATTTTGAGCCTGTAATGAACCCACAAATGCTGATGCTCCAGATACTCAACTAGTCTAAAGAAGGACAGATGTATTGCTTCTTTTTTTCAGACAACAGTTTTCAACTGTGCTAACATAATTGCAAAAGGGTTTTCTAATGAGCCTTTTGAAATGATAAACTTGGATTAGCTAACACAATGTGCCATTGGAACACGGGAGTGATGGTTGCTGATAATGGGCCTGCTGTTTCCAGCTACAATCGTCATTTACAACATTAACAATATCTACACTGTACATCTGTAATTTTAAATGTTTTGCTTTTCTTTCAAAAACAAGTATTTCTAAGTGAACCCAAACTTTTGAATTGTAGTGTAGGTTAAGATGACCATCTATCTATCGATTTAGTTATTGAATCTACGACAGGGTCATAGTTGAGACTATGCGGTCAATCTCTGGCAAAATATGAATGCCGAGATATGTAAAGCATTCCGTTGCATTCACAAAAAGAAGTCAGAAGTGTAGGTCTACATCTTTCCTCCTCCTTCAGCATCATAATTGAGGATGTTGCATTATTTATTTTGGTCCAAAAGTATGGAATTGCACAAGTCTGTAAGAAACTAAATTACATTGTCTGCATAAAGAGCAATCCGATGTTCCAATCTGATCTATTCTGACACCTTAAATATTTGGGTGGGACCTAACAGCTATGGCTAGAGGCTCAATGGCTAGGATAAACAGGAGAGGAGAAAGAAGGCAGCCCTGCCTAAAACCCCTGCAGATGTCAAAGGTTTTTGATACCGTATTAGTAGTAAGTATCTCTGCAGTGGGATTTGTTCAAGTTCAAACAGGTGCCATTAATACAGGTAACGAATGGAGGACAGAGGAGCCTCTTAAAGAAGAAGTTACAGGTCTGTGAGAGCCAGAAATCTTGCTTGTTTGTAGGTGACCAAATACTTATTTTCCACCATAATTTGCAAGTAAATTCATTAAAAATCCTACAATGTGATTTTCTGGAATTTTTTTTCTCATTTTGTCTGTCATAGTTGAAGTGTACCTATTATGAAAATTACACGCCTCTCTCATCTTTTTAAGTGGGAGAACTTGCACAATTGGTGGCTGACTAAATACTTTTTTGCCCCACTGTATATATATTATCTTTATCCATTTACAAAAGCTCTCACCACAACCAAGTTAACACTTCAAAAAGATAGGGACATTGAACCCTGTCGAAGGCCATCTCTGCGTCCAATGACAGGATCGCAGTGTCTGACGAGCCAAATCTAGCATGTAGAACATTTTAGCACTCTCCTAACATTATGAAATTCTTCACGACCTTGAATAAAGCCATTTTGGTCTCTACCCACCACATCTGGGAGGAAACCCTCCAACCTCCTTGCAAGTGCTTTACAAAGAACCTTAGTGTCAGAAATCAAAAGTGAAACGATAGGAATCACATTTGGTATGCAGCTTTCCTGGTTTTAGGAGCAGAGTGATCAGAGCTCCTTCTTAAAGAAGGGGGCAAGAGACCATTTTTGTAAGATTCCAAAAACATCTCCAGGAGTGGGGGGGGGGGGGGGGGGGGGGGGGGGCAGTTTGTTCTTAAATCTCTTGTAGATGTCAATGGACAGCCCATCTGGCCCAGTTGCCCTCATACCATCAATTGCATTGGAAATTTCCTTCAGTCAGCTCAGCATTAAGAATATCCTTAGATTCATATGAAATATTGGGAAACCCTAATCTAAAAGGTTAGCCTGGGTGTCAGTTTCAGGAGGATACTCTGATACATATAATTGTTCATAAAAGGATTTAAAGGTATTATCTCCCGAGGGTCACAGCTCCCCCTGTATCCTGAATTTAATTGACTGCTCTCTCTGCTTGTAGCGGTTTGATTCGCCAGGCAAAAAGCTTCCCAGCTTTTTCACCCTGGTCATAATAGGATTGGTTTAGTCTCAATAAGCTTCCTACCCGCAAAAGCTCTGTTATGTTGAGCCCTGAGCATCTCCTTGTGTGCACCTGTGGAATTAGTGAGACATTTCTCTCCAGAGTTTTAGTTTCAAGTAATTTCATTTTTTGCCATGGTATTTTTTTAAACTTGGAGCTGGTGGCAATATACAGTGGGGAGAACAAGTATTTGATACACTGCCGATTTTGCAGGTTTTCCTACTTACAAAGCATGTAGAGGTCTAATTTTTTATCATAGGCACACTTTAACTGTGAGAGACGGAATCTAAAACAAAAATCCAGAAAATCACATTGTATGATTTATAAGTAATTAATTTGCATTTCTTGCTGTGAGATGTTACCCCACTCTTCCACCAAGGCACTTGGGGGGGGGCTAGCCCTCACCCTCCGATCCAACAGGTCCCAGGCGTGCTCAATGGAATTGAGGTCCGGGCTCTTCGCTGGCCACTTTTTGCCAGTCCTGTCTGGTTCAGCGACGGTGGGTTTGTGCCCATAGGCGACGTTGCTGCCGGTGATGTCTGGTGAGGACCTGCATTACAACAGGCCTACAAGCCCTTAGTCCAGCTTCTCTCAGCCTATTGTGGACAGTCTGAGCACTGATGGAGGGATTGTGCGTTCCTGGTGTAACTCTGGCAGTTGTTGCCATCCTGTACCTGTCCCGCAGGTCTGATGTTTGGATGTACCGATCCTGTGCAGGTGTTGTTACACGTGGTTTGCCAATGCGAGAACAATCAGCTGTCCGTCCTGTCTCCCTGTAGCACTGTCTTAGGCGTCTCACAGTACAGACATTGCAACTCATTGCCCTGGCCACATCTGCAGTCCTCATGCCTCCTTGCAGCATGCCTAAGGCACGTTCACGCAGATGAGCAGGGATCCTGGACTTTTGGCATTTTTCAGTCAGTAGAAAGGCCTCTTTAGTGTCCTAAGTTGTCATAACTATGACCTTAATTGCCTACCGTCTGTAAGCTGTTAGTGTCTTAACGACTGTTCCACTGGTATATGTTCATTAATTATTTATAGGTCATTGAACAAGCATGGGAAACAGTGTTTAAACCCTTTACAATGAAGATCTGTGAAGTTATTTGGATTTTTATGAATTATCTTTGAAAGACAGAGTTTTTAATCTGCCGGTGGGATCACAAATTGTTTGCAATCTGATATGGAATGGGTTTAGGGATAATAAAATAATAATAATAATAATAATAATAACTCCCCTCACATGGGAACTAAATGAGGCTGCAATGACCTGCCCAGGCCACCTCTTGCGTATCTTAGGAATGTTGCAAGATAATAGATGTGATTCTTGTTAAAATATGATCTTTGCCTGAAGTTGTTTTAATCTACTTATTACCTGTTTTATTTTGCCGATTTTATTTAATCCCCTACAGTTCCAAGATGTAAATTGAACCTTAACACTATGAGTCATTGAATTTACCAGGGACACTTGAACTTAAACATTGCCCCACATTGGATCAGCCGAATATACCAATAGTCCTCTGTTACCACCATAAACAAAAACACAAAGGACACTTTAAAGCACGTCAACGTACAAAAACACCTGCCTAACAATCAACCACGAACGTGTGATTAACCCTCTTACCCCAAAGTCTAAAAGTCTAACAGACCTTCCCCTCTCAGTGACACTCCGTATAAGGTGCTCAGAGCCACACACACGTGAGGAGCCGCCTGTGCGTTTTTCTCCCCACTCTGTACACCTTCTGCCCGCCAGTTGTCATTACACTGTGTTCACCATTTAACAAAGAACCAAAACAATACCAGGAGTGAGCCAGAATATAATGCCACCGTGATCTAGCCTCATATAGGCCTAAATAAATTAAACCTGCAAGTTCCGATGCATAAAAGCAAGTTTCATTGTACAGTCGTGGCAAAACGTTTTGACAATGACACAAATATTAATTTTCACAAAGTCTGCTGCCTCAGTTTGTATGATGGCAATTTGCATATACTCCAGAATGTTATGAAGAGTGATCAGATGAATTGCAATTAATTGCAAAGTCCCTCTTTGCCATGCAAATGAACTGAATCCCCAAAAAAACATGTCCACTGCATTTCAGCCAAGCCACAGAAGGACCAGCTGACATCATGTCAGTGATTCTCTCGTTAACACAGGTGTGAGAGTTGACAAGGACAAAGATCAATCTGTCATGCTGATTGAGTTTGAATAACAGACTGGAAGCTTCAAAAGGAGGGTGGTGCTGGGAATCATTGTTCTTCCTTTGTCAATCATGGTTACCTGCAAGGAAACACGTGCCGTCATCATTGCTTTGCGCAAAAAGGGCTTCACAGGCAAGGAAGCTGCCAGTAAGATTGCACCTAAATCAACCATTTATCGGATCATCAAGAACTTCAAGGAGTGCGGTTCAATTGTTGTAAAGAAGGCTTCAGGGTGCCCAAGAAAGTCCAGCAAGCGCCAGGACCGTCTCCTAAAGTTGATTCAGCTGCAGGATCGGGGCACCACCAGTACAGAGCTTGCTCAGACATGGCAGCAGGCAGGTGTGAGTGCATCTGCACGCACAGTGAGGCAAAGACGTTTGGAGGATGGCCTGGTGTAAAGCAGGGCAGCAAAGAAGCCACTTCTCTCCAGGAAAAACATCAGGAACAGACTGATATTCTGCTAAAGGTACAGAGATTGGACTGCTGTGGACTGGGGTAAAATAATTTTATCTGATGAATCCCCTTTCCAATTGTTTTGGTCATCTGGAAAAAAGCTTGTCCGGAGAAGACAAGGTGAGCGCTACCATCAGTCCTGTGTCATGCCAACAGTAAAGCATCCTGAGACCATTCATTTTTGCTTCTCAGCTAAGGGAGTGGGCTCACTCACAATTTTGCCTAAGAACACAGCCATGAATAAAGAATGGTACCAACACATCCTCCGAGAGCAACTTCTCCCAACCATCCAGGGGACGAACAATGCCTTTTCCAGCATGATGGAGCACCTTGCCATAAGGCAAAAGTGATAACTAAGTGGCTCGGGGAACAAAACATCGATATTTTGGGTCCATGGTCAGGAAACTCCCCAGACATTCATCCCATTGAGAACAAGAGGCAGGTGGACAAACAAAACCCCACAAATTCTGACAAACGCCAAGCATTGATTATGCAAGAATGGGATGCCATCAGTGTGCTGCCTTCTGTGGCCCAGAAGTTAATTGACTGCATGCCAGGGTGGATTGCAGAAGTCTGGAAAAAGAAGGGTCAACACTGCAAATAGACTCTTTGCATCAATATCATGTAATTGTCAATAAAAGCCTTTGACACTTATGAAATGCTTGTAATTATACTTCAGTATTCCATAGTAACATCTGACAAAAATATCTAAAGACATTGAAGCACCAAACTTTGTGAAATGTAATATTTGTGTCATTCCCAAAACTTTTGGCCACGACTGTACATTAAATTATAATAAGGCCTACTTGTAAACTGGCAATGTTATTATAGCTCAATAGACAGTCCTATGTTACTAGATAAATTATAACACAGTGAACTGGCTCAAACTTTAAATACCTGTTTAGACAAAACCGAAAGCAACAGTTGGAAACACAAGTCAAAGTTGAACTTTCCGTTGCTATTGCCACTTCTTCAGCGTTGCTCCGCTTCCACACCTCTGCCTAGCTTCTCAAGAAACTGCTCCGCCTCAGCTGGTGTTTCCAAAATGTAGGAACGATCGCCGTGGGAGACCCTCAGACGCCCTGGAAAGATAATTCCATACTGGAATTAGCCAGTAGCCGCTGCTTGACACTCTGAAAGCCTTTCTGCTGCTTGTGGACTTCCATGGAGAGATCTGGGAAGAACATAACTTGACGATTCTTGTGGACTTCCATGGAGAGATCTGGGAAGAACATAACTTGACGATTCTTGTGGACTTCCATGGAGACATCTGGGAAGAACATAACTTGACGATTCTTGTGGACTTCCATGGAGACATCTGGGAAGAACATAACTTGACGATTCTTGTGGACTTCCATGGAGACATCTGGGAAGAACATAACTTGACGATTCTTGTGGAGTTCTCACTTTCGCCCTGGCTGCATTCCCCACGCGAATCTTATCTTTATAGTTTAAGAACTTCATTATCAGAGCCCTCTGGGGTGCGTTGGGGTCGGAGTTTTGGCCAGAAATACGATGAGCTCTCTCAATGATCGAAGGAGAGCGGAGTGGCTCCATCTCCAGAGCCTCGGGAAGCCACCGCTCTAGGAATGAGCAAGCATTGCTCCCCTCACCACCTTCGGGGAGATGTACAAGTCTCAAGTTCAATCTCCAAATCAACTGGTTTAGAGGTAAGCGATTCCACCTTTTCCTCAAGAGCGGTGGTTGTTGCCTGCAGGGGCCAATAACGTTGTCTTCAGTTCCAGAGATGCGTACCTCAGCCTGAGAGATTTGGCCAACACATTCTTTGACTTTCTTAACGTTGTCTACTGCAGACAGTACATTTTCAAATTTGATAGAGAATTCTGCATTCATATCGTTGATGGCCTTGAGGATATCTTCGGCTCTAATGTCACTGCACGTGTTTATCGCCTCAGTCCTGCTTCCACCACTAGCACATGAAGCTAGCACGACACCTTCGTCCTCAGACTCTAAACTTTCACTCGTTAAGTCTGGCTTTTTGGTGTGACTTTTCCTTTTTAGCATTGTGTGTTTCGGAAGCTAATAAACGTATTCCTGGTACATGAAGCTTGAGGGTGAACTTATTTCAGGATGTATTTCATATTTGTAGTGGAGCTAAAAAAAAAGGATGCGACTGATCAGCTCTGCTACCGGAAGCCCCCATGACATAGCTTTTAGCTGTGGAATGTATAAATACCCAGAACAGATGGGGTTGGATCTGTACAATGCTTCCCAGCTCAATACACTCGCTCTGTTTCTAGTTTGTTGTGTTGGTTTTAATGGATGTTATTACCACAGCACTGATTATGAGAATGAGAAGGCTATCTTAAAGATACAATACAGACAGGGAGGATGTTATTGCTGACCTTTCTGTCCATTACAGAAATGATTGTCCATGGTCGTCATTTGTCCCCGACGACACCCACTAATAGTGTGATTTGCCTAATTGCTTCCAGAAAGGCAATATTTTTGTTCGCCATGACGCAAGCTAGGAGCAGAAATACAGTAATTAGACCACTGGAACAGGAATCAGAGAGAGAGAGAGAGAGAGAGAGAGAGAGAGAGAGAGAGAGGGGTGGTGGGGGCGAGAGAGAGAGAGCGAGAGAAAGAGAGCGAGAGAGAGGGGGCGAGAGAGAAAGAGAGAGTGTGTGTGAGAGAGAGAGAGAGGGGGCGAGAGAGAAAGAGAGAGTGTGTGTGAGAGAGAGAGAGAGAGAGAGAGAGAGAGAGAGAGAGAGAGAGAAAGAGAGAGAGAAAGAGAGAGAGAGAGAAAGAGATAGAGAGAGAGAGGGGGGGGCGAGAGAGAAAGAGAGAGAGTGTGCGAGAGAGAGAGGGGGGGGTGAGAGAGAAAGAGAGAGTGTGAGAGAGAGAGAGAGAGAGAGAGAGAGAGAGAGAGAGAGAGAGAGAGAGAGAGAGAGAGAGAGAGAAAGCGAAAGACAACTGTGTAAAACTCTTGGTGTGGGCAGCAGCTGAACATGTGCACCACCATGACCACCTGCTGGTCTGGCATGGCTGGAAGCTCCTTATCCTGTTCATAAGATGCTCACCAGCAGTTCTATTGAGATAACCTCTGAACCCTATCACCCCCTCTCCTCCCAAGAACCAAAGAAATTGAAGAACATTGAAGAAGAATGAGTGGGAAGTGAGGGTTGACCAGAAACTGGCACAGTGGTATCACAGGGACAATTGTAACTAATAATATCACAATTACAAATAGAAAGGTTCTCACTCTTCATCTTCCTGCATTTTCTCTGCCAGGTCTTGCCAACCCCTGATTGAACACATCAGGCACTAACTTTCCCACCCACCTGACCATGACTACGATGCACTTTACAGATGCTAGTCATTTAACAGGGGAGGTGGTGTCTGTGTATGCACACAAGAAAGAGAGAGTTGTCACTGTCAGCCTACTTCCTGTTACAGAGAGACAGGGTGAGCCCATGTTACAGACAGGATGATCCCATGTTACAGACAGAGACAGGGTGAGCCCATGTTACAGACAGGGTGAGCCCATGTTACAGACAGAGACAGGGTGAGCCCATGTTACAGACAGAGACAGGGTGAGCCCATGTTACAGACAGAGACAGGGTGACATGTTACAGACAGAGACAGGGTGAGCCCATGTTACAGACAGAGACAGGGTGAGCCCATGTTACAGACAGAGACAGGGTGAGCCCATGTTACAGACAGAGACAGGGTGTCATGTTACAGACAGTGACAGGGTGTCATATTACAGACAGTGACAGGGTGTCATGTTACAGACAGAGACAGGGTGAGCCCATGTTACAGACAGAGACAGGGTGAGCCCATGTTACAGACAGAGACAGGGTGAGCCCATGTTACAGACAGAGACGGGGTAAATTGATTTCCGTGTTCAATAATTTCCTAGTATAGAGAGGGAAACAACCAACCGCTCTCTGGCTGACTGCCTTGCTTTGCCTCCCTAGTGTGTTGGTGTGTGTGCTGGGGTGTGTGTGAGAGAGAGAGAGCGAGGGGAGAGAGAGAGGAAAGAAAAGAAGAGAGAGAGAACAATAGAGCTCTTATTGGAGGTGGAGGGTCACTTTTACGGATGAAAAAGCATCACTATCCTCTGTGTGTTCGTGAACCTCCACAGAAAACTAGTTGTATTGCCCTGTAAAAGCAGCACTATCCTCTGTGGCTTAGAGACCGTCTGCAGATTCCCTGTGTGTTCGTGAACCTCCACAGAAAACTAGTTGTATTGCCCTGTAAAAGCAGCACTATCCTCTGTGGCTTTAGAGACCGTCTGCAGATTCCCTGTGTGTTCGTGAACCTCCACAGAAAACGAGTTGTATTGCCCTATAAAAGCATCACTAGCAGCGCAGGCGACGGGGGAGCTGTCCACTACTGTGGTGCTGAAACGAGGCGCACTTTTAATGAAGATTTATTGCCACTCTCACAGTAATGTAATGACAACACTGACTGAATTAATCGACAAACTGAAATGGCAGATGGTGTCATTAGCTATCTGCAAAATGTATACGATCGATTCAGCAAAATATGACAGACAGAATAAATTAGGCTATTTTTATAATGTAGCTTTGAGGTGAATCCACATAAACACCACGGATCTATGTGTCAAAATAGATGACCAGCTATGACACCTGAATGAAGGCATTACAGAAGCATCCAGCTGTGCGCATATAGCCGGGAGGCTGGCTGGGAACGCCCGCGTGGAATCGCATGTGGGAGGGAGGATGGGAAATGGAGGGAGGTGGAGGAGAGAGTAGTAGTGTAGTGTAGAAACCGCGTTCTCTCTCTTCAGTCTCCGGTTCGCTCAGTCTGCTCATCAGCCGATGGAGTAGAGCTCCTCTTGACACGCAGAGAGCAGGTCACCAGGTTACTCCCCTATGATGCGCTGCCTGCTGTTACCGTGAGCGTTGCGGTATCAGCTGTAGCTAGCGTGGCAGAACGGTAGGTCTCCCCAGCCTAAACGGCACTATCTAAGGATAGTTCGTCAAGTGCGCTTCTCCAGAAGGCTGTTGGTGTCCAGTTTCCCTGAATCTCTCTCTGTCTCTCTCTCCCTGGCTGGCTCTCTCAGTGTTCTCGCGACCCACCGGGAGTTTTGGAAACGACACAATCACCACCCAACACGCGTTCGACCGGGGCCAGGCTGTGCGAGTCACGGATCGCTCCCGAGCCGCCCCGCGCGCTCGCCCTCGCGCTTGCCCCTATGGAGGGGGACGTGATGGACAAGCTGGAGGACATGGCCTCGGTGTACGAGTTCGACCCGATCACCGGGAACATCCCCGCCACTAAAGTAGAGATCACCGTCTCCTGCAGGTGAGTTAACCCCAGTGGACCGGGAGCCTTTCATCTCCAGTAGTGCTATTCTTGTTGTAGTCAGTTGGGGACGCATAATGGAAACAAAGTCCACTTGTTTGAATATACTAAGTTGTTTTGTGTGTAGTGAGTGAGTGAGTGAGTGAGTGAGTGAGTGAGTGAGTGAGTGAGTGAGTTAGTGAGTGAGTGAGTGAGTGAGTGAGTTAGTGAGTGCTGTGATGTTTGTCAACACCTTTAAAGTACACACATTTTTTTTTTTTTAAACGTGATAACGAACAACACTCCGCAAGTAGTCTTCAACTCCTATTGCGTCCTAACTGGCCATGCGTTATGGTAAGGGGTTATAGAAATATATAACATGGATAGGGAAGATTCTCTGACAGTGGAGGGGTTTTGGGTGGGAACTGCTATATCTGTATTCAACCAAGGCAGGGTGCGGCTGAGTAATACAAGACAGAGGGAGTTGTCGGTATCGCAGAAATTGGAATGCAGTTCTTTAACTGCGTCCCTGCTATTTACATTTTTCTACTATGAGAGGCATCTACCCTGGTAGATTTCTGCTCTTTGTTGGTCTATTATGGAGGTCATTTTCATTCTACGTACAGATGTGGGATCTTCATTTGAGCCAGTTTATTACAGCAGGAAAATAATCCTGAAGCAACTGGAAATGTGAATTATTATGTGGATTATAATTAATGGACATTTGTTTAGGGGTTGATACATTTTTGTTTAAGGAAAAATCAAGTCTGACATTTTGAAGTGGAAATTACAAACTTCAAAATTCTATAATCCTCAAATAAACTACACGTTTTACACTTCCTCCATTGCAGAAAAGTTATCCTGCAACAGGGTGATCAAATTAATCTCCAACATCTGTTCATCTCTCCTCATCCAGCCACTCTTTAGAAACATTAGCTAGCTGGATGAATCATGAATAGATCAGCTGCACTGTGTTATCATGCGTTGGCTAATGGTGTTGTTGTTGTTAATGGTTATGAATGACCCTGTACTCCAGTGTATATTAGCGTACAGGGTTTAGGACTACGTGCATTTTGATGAACCCTCAGTGTATGTGTGGTATGTGTCAATGTGGGTGTGTCTGTAAGTCTGTGTTAAGTGATGCGGGAAACCACTTGAGTCCACAATGCTGTGTTGTGTGCGTGCATGTGCCGCATGTGCAATTTTTTGTCTATTTTGTCTATTTTAGATGAGTGATGAATCGGAGCTAGATTCTGTATTCCGTCACATACGAGCAAGGCAGTGCTGTTTTCAAGGCCTCAGGTCATAAAACACCACTTCCTTCCTTCCTTCCATTTTAGAGTCACTAAAATGTATCTGTTTGGTCTTGTCCCACTGAGCTATCAAGTGACTAACTGAGTCTCTCTGGATAAGAGCGTCTGTTAAATGACTAACTGAATCTCTGGATAAGTGTCTGCTAAATGACTAGCTGAATCTCTGGATAAGAGCGTCTGCTAAATGACTGAGTCTCTGGATAAGAGCGTCTGCTAAATGACTGAGTCTCTGGGTAAGAGCGTCTGCTAAATGACTGAGTCTCTGGGTAAGAGCGTCTGCTAAATGACTAACGGAGTCTCTGGATAAGAGCGTCTGCTAAATGACTAACTGAGTCTCTCTGGATAAGAGTGTCTGCTAAATGACTAACTGAGTCTCTCTGGATAAGAGTGTCTGCTAAATGACTAATGGAGTCTTTGGGTAAGAGTGTCTGCTAAATGACTGAGTCTCTGGGTAAGAGTGTCTGCTAAATGACTGAGTCTCTGGATAAGAGTGTCTGCTAAATGACTAACTGAGTCTCTGGATAAGAGCGTCTGCTAAATGACTAACTGAGTCTCTGGATAAGAGCGTCTGCTAAATGACTAACTGAGTCTCTGGATAAGAGCGTCTGCTAAATGACTAACTGAGTCTCTCTGGATAAGAGTGTCTGCTAAATGACTAACGGAGTCTCTGGATAAGAGTGTCTGCTAAATGACTAACTGAATCTCTGGATAAGAGCGTCTGCTAAATGACTAACTGAGTCTCTGGATAAGAGCGTCTGCTAAATGACTAACTGAGTCTCTGGATAAGAGCGTCTGCTAAATGACTAACTGAGTCTCTGGATAAGAGCGTCTGCTAAATGACTAACTGAGTCTCTGGATAAGAGTGTCTGCTAAATGACTAACTGAGTCTCTGGATAAGAGCGTCTGCTAAATGACTAACTGAGTCTCTGGATAAGAGCGTCTGCAAAATGACTAACGGAGTCTCTGGATAAGAGTGTCTGCTAAATGACTAACGAAGTCTCTGGATAAGAGCGTCTGCTAAATGACTAACGGAGTCTCTGGATAAGAGCGTCTGCTAAATGACTAACTGAGTCTCTCTGGATAAGAGTGTCTGCTAAATGACTAACTGAGTCTCTCTGGATAAGAGTGTCTGCTAAATGACTAACGGAGTCTCTGGATAAGAGTGTCTGCTAAATGACTAACTGAATCTCTGGATAAGAGCGTCTGCTAAATGACTAACTGAGTCTCTGGATAAGAGCGTCTGCTAAATGACTAACTGAGTCTCTGGATAAGAGCGTCTGCTAAATGACTAACTGAGTCTCTGGATAAGAGCGTCTGCTAAATGACTAACTGAGTCTCTGGATAAGAGTGTCTGCTAAATGACTAACTGAGTCTCTGGATAAGAGCGTCTGCTAAATGACTAACTGAGTCTCTGGATAAGAGCGTCTGCTAAATGACTAACTGAGTCTCTGGATAAGAGCGTCTGCTAAATGACTAACTGAGTCTCTGGATAAGAGCGTCTGCTAAATGACTAACGGAGTCTCTGGATAAGAGCGTCTGCTAAATGACTAACTGAGTCTCTGGATAAGAGCGTCTGCTAAATGACTAACTGAGTCTCTCTGGATAAGAGTGTCTGCTAAATGACTAACGGAGTCTCTGGATAAGAGTGTCTGCTAAATGACTAACGGAGTCTCTGGATAAGAGCGTCTGCTAAATGACTAACTGAGTCTCTGGATAAGAGCGTCTGCTAAATGACTAACTGCATCTCTGGATAAGAGCGTCTGCTAAATGACTAACGGAGTCTCTGGATAAGAGTGTCTGCTAAATGACTAACTGAGTCTCTGGATAAGAGTGTCTGCTAAATGACTAACGAAGTCTCTGGATAAGAGCGTCTGCTAAATGACTAACTGAGTCTCTCTGGATAAGAGTGTCTGCTAAATGACTAACTGAATCTCTCTGGATAAGAGCGTCTGCTAAATTACTAACCGAGTCTCTGGATAAGACCGTCTGCTAAATGACTAACTGAATCTCTGGATAAGAGCGTCTGCTAAATGACTAACTGAATCTCTCTGGATAAGAGTGTCTGCTAAATGACTAACTGTGCATCACATTCATCTCTCTCCTCTGCGTCCCGCCTCCCTCTCAGGTAATCACAGAAGCACAGAGGAAGAATCAAACATTACCAACCAGCCCCATTCTCCCTGTAGTGTCCTCACCTTCCTTTCCATCTCTAACCAGATCCCAGCCAAGGACACAGCTAGGCTGTATTGAGAAACAGACACTGCATCTGCTTGCCTGTGAGGGGCTAGAAAACTCAAGGACACACACACACACACACACACACACACACACACACACACACACACACACACACACACACACACACACACACACACACACACACACACACACACTCCTCTGTTGTAGAGCAGTGGGAGCCTGTTGAGGGTTGGAGAGGGACTGAGCCCTAACAAGACTCTACTGTATTATTGAACACTGGGAGGGTGGGTTACACTGCTGCATGTTTTACTGCATCCTGAGGTAAAATGTCCACAGTACCTTGAGAATGGCAGCAGCTGAAACATTGGAGCTGCCTGATTACAGTATATTGAATTCAATAATACATGGATCATTACATTAAACAACAACGAATGTGTACTTTTTTTAATGTGTGTGCACGCTTTCCCTCTACATAGAGGTAAAACACTGTATTCACAATGTCTCAGAGTAGGAGCCCTGATCTGGGATAATTTTCACATTTTAGATCATACAGAACAAGGTCATATGGACAGGGAGGACCTGATCTTAGATCAGCACTATGACTGAATACTGGTCCTTTTAGATCACATGGACAGGGAGGCCCTGATCCTAGATCAGCACTATGACTGAATACTGGTCCTTTAGATCACATGGATAGGGAGGACCTGATCCTAGATCAGCACTATGACTGAATACTGGTCCTTTAGATCACATGGATAGGGAGGACCTGATCCTAGATCAGCACTCCTGCTCTAAGACACTTTATGAGAAAGAAGTGGCTTTTTTTTACATTTACCTAGGCAAGTCAGTTAAGAACAAATTCTTATTTACAATGACGGCCTACCACGGATGACACTAGGCCAATTGTGTGCCGCCCTATGGGACTCCCAATCACAGCCAGATGTGATACAGCCTGGATTCGAACCAGGGACTGTAGTGACGCCTATTGCGTTGAGATGCAATGCCACTCGGGAGTACTTCTGATTCACTTAATGCACTCACCAAGTTCATGTATTTGTTAGCTGAGGCACGCTTAACACTCAAAGTTAACAAAAAAATACTTCTGGACAGCTAGAGGGGGCACCGACCAACACAGATTTTTAGAGCGAGTTTGTGTGATCATGTGTGATTTAATCAAATTTTCGCTCACTGATCTCATTCAGCATTAGGTATCATTCATTCATTCAGCTAAATACTGTAGTTGGATTCAGACAAAGGGAGTTTGAGGTTTTTCAATGGCACCTTGTCTCTTCCTGTTGCAATGGTGTAATTGGTGAATCATTTATTTTAGTGAAGGTATGTATGATTGTGCCTGTGTGTTTACCCATTGGTTGTATTCTCCAGTGAGTGACAGAGTACGTGTGGGTGTTCACTCAGGCTTAGTGTCAGTGTTCAATATGTGAATGAAATCTATTTAGTGATGTTCCTTTTATATGGCCCACATGATGAAATCATTATATATATTTTACACACATTTCTATAACGACCGTGTAATATGCAGTGCTAATGGGACATTTATCGTGCAAAGCAATTCACCTTGAAATGTAATTTTTCTCCACCTATGTGTCACCAAACGACACATTCATCCCATCGCAAATTCCACAGAATCTGTACATTCCACATCATACATCAATCTGTCACGCTTCTCAAGTCTTTCCACATCCAACCAATGAGCAGTTGAAGGCATTACAAATCTAAGTGAATGGCTTTTGTTAAGGCTGTTGCCGGATGCATTGTGAGTCAGAATGGCAGTGTACGAAATACGGTCACGGTGTATTCCTGGCAGGGCTCAAGTACTTCTCCAAACTGGTCCTGTTGACAGTGTACTGTACTCTACCATAGGTAATACTCTGGTCCTGTTGACAGTGTACTGTACTCTACCATAGGTAATACTCTGGTCCTGTTGACATTGTCTAGTCATCACAACAAGTGGTCCTTTGAGGCAC
>NC_048581.1:84393360-84428360 GCF_013265735.2 Oncorhynchus mykiss
ATATACTCAGAGAGTGAGAGATACTTAGAGAGAGAGAGAGATACTCAGAGCAAATGATACTCAGAGAGAGAGAGAGATACTCAGAGAGAGAGAGATACTCAGAGCAAGATATACTCAGAGAGAGAGAGAGAGAGATACTCAGAGAGAGAGAGAGAGATACTCAGAGAGAGAGAGATACTCAGAGAGAGAGAGATACTCAGAGAGAGAGAGATACTCCGAGAGAGAGATACTCAGAGAGAGAAAGAGATACTCAGAGAGAGAGAGATACTCAGAGAGAGAGAGATACTCAGAGAGAGATACTCAGAGAGAGAGAGATACTCAGAGAGAGAGAGAGAGATACTCAGAGAGAAAGAGAGAGATACTCAGAGAGAGAGAGAGATACTCAGAGAGAGAGAGATACTCAGAGAGAGAGATACTGAGAGAGAAAGAGATACTCAGAGAGAGAGAGAGAGAGAGAGATACTCAGAGAGAGAGAGATACTCAGAGAGAGAGAGATACTCAGAGAGAGAGATACTCAGAGAGAGAGAGATACTCCGAGAGAGAGATACTCAGAGAGAGAAAGAGATACTCAGAGAGAGAGAGATACTCAGAGAGAGAGAGATACTCAGAGAGAGATACTCAGAGAGAGAGAGATACTCAGAGAGAGAGAGAGAGATACTCAGAGAGAAAGAGAGAGATACTCAGAGAGAGAGAGAGATACTCAGAGAGAGAGAGATACTCAGAGAGAGAGATACTGAGAGAGAAAGAGATACTCAGAGAGAGAGAGAGAGAGAGATACTCAGAGAGAGAAAGATACTTAGAGAGAGACAGGGGGACACACACCTGCCTGGAGGTGACAGCATTCCCTCTCCCATATGCCCCCCTAGGCACAACTATGACAACATAACCAACAAAAACGGGTCACAACTCCTGCAGCTCTGTCGCACGCTGAGTATGTACATGGTCAATGGTAGGCTTTGAGGGGACTCCTATGGTAGGTACACCTATAGCTCATCTCTTGGCAGTAGTACTGTAGACTACTTTATCACTGACCTCAACCCAGAGTCTCTCAGAGCGTTCACAGTCAGCCCACTGACACCCATATCAGACCACAGCAAAATCACAGTCTACTTAAACAGAGCAATACTCAATCATGAGGCATCAAAGCCAAAGGCACTGAGTAAGAAATGCTATAGATGGAAGGAATGCAGTTTGGAAACCTACCAAAAAACAATTAGGCAACAACAAATTCAATCCCTTTTAGACAATTTCCTGGGTAAAACGTTCCACTGTAATAGTGAAGGTGTAAACTTGGCAGTAGAAAATCTTAACAGTATATTTGACCTCTCAGCTTCCCTATCAAATCTAAAAATCTCAAATAGAAAACCTCAGAAAATTAACAATAATGACAAATGGTTTGATGAAGAATGCAAAAATCTAAGAAAGAAATTGAGAAACCTGTCCAACCAAAAAATAGAGACCCGGAAAACCTGAGTCTACGCCTTCACTATGGTGAATCACTAAAACTATACAGAAATACACTACGGAAAAAGAAGGAACAGCATGTCAGAAATCAGCTCAATGAAATTGAAGAATCCATAGACTCTAACCACTTCTGGGAAAATTGGAAAACACTAAACAAACAACAACACAAAGAATTATCTATCCAAAATGGAGATGTATGGGTAAACCACTTCTCCAAACTTTTTGTCTCTATAACAAAGAATAAAGAGCAAAAACATCAAATACAGATCTTAGAATCAACTATTAAAGACTACCAGAACCCACTGGATTCTCCAATTACATTGAAGGAGTTACAGGACAAAATAAAAATCCTCCAACCCAAAAAGGCCTGTGGTGTTGATGGTATCCTCAATGAAATTATCAAATATACAGACAACAAATTCCAATTGGCTATACTAAAACTCTTTAACATCATCCTTAGCTCTGGCATCTTCCCCAATATTTGGAACCAAGGACTGATCACCCCAATCCACAAAAGTGGAGACAAATTTGACCCCAATAACTACCGTGGAATATGCGTCAACAGTAACCTTGGGAAAATCCTCTGCATTATCATTAACAGCAGACTCGTACATTTCCTCAATGAAAACAATGTACTGAGCAAATGTCAAATTGGCTTTTTACCAAATTACCGTACAACAGACCATGTATTCACCCTGCACACCCTAATTGACAACCAAACAAACCAAAACAAAGGCAAAGTCTTCTCATGCTTTGTTGATTTCAAAAAAGCCTTTGACTCAATTTGGCATGAGGGTCTGCTATACAAATTGATGGAAAGTGGTGTTGGGGGTAAAACATACGACATTATAAAATCCATGTACACAAACAACAAGTGTGCGGTTAAAATTGGCAAAAAACAAAAACACATTTCTTCACACAGGGTCGTGGGGTTAGACAGGGATGCACCTTAAGCCCCACCCTCTTCAACATATATATCAACGATTTGGCGCGGGCACTAGAAAAGTCTGCAGCACCCGGCCTCACCCTACTAGAATCCGAAGTCAAATGTCTGCTGTTTGCTGATGATCTGGTGCTGTCACGAACCAAGGAGGTCCTACAGCAGCACCTAGATCTTCTGCACAGATTCTGTCAGACCTGGGCCCTGACAGTAAATCTCAGTAAGACCAAAATAATGGTGTTCCAAAAAAGGTCCAGTCACTAGGACCACAAATACAAATTCCATCTAGACACTGTTGCCCTAGAACACACAAAAAAACTATACATACCTTGGCTTAAACATCAGCGCCACAGGTAACTTCCACAAAGCTGTGAACGATCTGAGAGACAAGGCAAGAAGGGCATTCTATGCCATCAAAAGGAACATAAATTTCAACATACCAATTAGGATTGGGCTAAAAATACTTGAATCAGTCATAGAGCCCATTGCCGTTTATGGTTGTGAGGTCTGGGGTCCGCACACCAACCAAGACTTCACAAAATATGACAAACACCAAATTGAGACTCTGCATGCAGAATTCTGCAAAAATATCCCCCGTGTACAACGTAGAACACCAAATAATGCATGCAGAGCAGAATTAGGCCGATACCCACTAATTATCAAAATCCAGAAAAGAGCCGTTAAATTCTATAACCACCTAAAAGGAAGCGATTCCCAAACCTTCCACAACAGAGCCATCACCTACAGAGAGATGAACCTGGAGAAGAGTCCCCTAAGCAAGCTGGTCCTGGTGCTCTGTTCACAAACACAAACACACCCTACAGAGCCCCAGGACATCAGCACAATTAGACCCAACCAAATCATGAGAAAACAAAAAGATAATTACTTGACACATTGGAAAGAATTAATAAAAAAACAGAGCAAACTAGAATGCTATTTGGCCCTACACAGAGAGTACACAGCGGCAGAATACCTGACCACTGTGACTGACCCTAAATTAAGGAAAGCTTTGACTATGTACAGACTCAGTGAGCATAGCCTTGCTATTGAGAAAGGCCGCCGTAGGCAGACATGGCACTCAAGAGAAGACAGGCTATGTGCTCACTGCCCACAAAATGAGGTGGAAACTGAGCTGCACTTCCTAACCTCCTGCCCAACGTATGACCATATTAGAGAGACATATTTCCCTCAGATTACACAGATCCACAAAGAATTCGAAAACAAATCCAATTTTGAAAAACTCCCATATCTACTGGGTGAAATTCCACAGTGTGCCATCACAGCAGCAAGATTTGTGACCTGTTGCCACGAGAAAAGGGCAACCAGTGAAGAACACACACCATTGTAAATTACAACCCATATTAATGCTTATTTATTTTATCTTGTGTCCTTTACCATTTGTACATTGTTAAAACACTGTATATATATATATATATATATATATATATATATATATATATATATAATATGACATTTGTAATGTCTTTATTGTTTTGAAACTTCTGTATGTGTAATGTTTACTGTTCATTTTTATTGTTTATTTCACTTCATATATTATCTACCTCACTTGCTTTGGCAATGTTAACACGTTTCCCATGCTAATAAAGCCCTTGAATTGAATTGAATTGAATTGAGAGAGATACTCAGAGAGAGAGAGAGAGAGAGAGATACTCAGAGAGAGAATGATACTTAGAGAGAGAGAGATACTCAGAGAGAGAGAGAGAGAGAGATACTCAGAGAGAGAGAGATACTAAGAGAGAGATACTCAGAGAGAGAGAGTTACTCAGAGAGAGAGATACTTAGAGAGAGAGAGATACTCAGAGAGAGAGAGATACTCAGAGAGAGAGAGATACTAAGAGAGAGATACTCAGAGTGAGAGAGAGATACTCAAAGAGAGATACTCAGAGAGAGAGATACTCAGAGAGAGAGATACTTAGAGAGAGAGAGATACTCAGAGAGAGAGAGATACTCAGAGAGAGAAAGATACTTAGAGAGAGAGAGATACGCAGAAGAGAGAGAGAGATACTCAGAGAGAGAGAGAGATACTCAGAGAGAGAAAGATACTTAGAGAGATACTCAGAGAGAGAAAGATACTTAGAGAGAGAGAGATACTCAGAGAGAGAGAGATACTCAGAAGAGAGAGAGATACTCAGAGAGAGAGAGAGATACTCAGAGAGAGAAAGATACTCAGAGAGAGAGAGATACTCAGAGAGAGAAAGATACTCAGAGAGAGAGAGAGAGATACTCAGAGAGAGAAAGATACTCAGAGAGAGAAAGATACTCAGAGAGAGAGAGATACTCAGAGAGAGAGAGAGATACTCAGAGAGAGAAAGATACTTAGAAAGAGAGAGATACTTAGAGAGAGAGAGATACTCAGAGAAAGAGAAGGGAACTTCTGGGTTGCTTCCATCACAGATCCTCAACATATATATTACTGCTTGGATATAGTTCCCCAGCTAAATGTCTGTGTCATGATCTTCAATTAACATATTTAAGCATGGTGCCATATGAAACCAGCCACTTTCTCTCTCTATCTGATGGATACGCCCCAATTGGCATCCTATTCCCTTCATAGTGCACTTTATAGGGAATAGAGAGCCATTTGGGACTCATATTATCTGATGGCTCGTCACTGATCTGGGGCAGATACAACCACAGCACATCACACTGTGAAAGAAAGAAAGAGAGAGAGGAAGAATGTGTGTGTGTGTGTGTGTGTGTGTGTGTGTGTGTGTGTGTGTGTGTGTGTGTGTGTGTGTGTGTGTGTGTGTGTGTGTGTGTGCGTGCGTGCGTGCGTGCGTGTGTGTGTGAAACTGCGATGCTTTGAGGATGTTGAAGGCAGATTGGCATGTGGAGAAGTGGAAAGACGGAGAGGCAGTCTGGTGCTTAAGATCTCTTCAGGACATGGCCAGGCACAGATGGTCACACACACACACACACACGCACGCACGCACACACACACACACACATGAGTGGTAGACTGATGAAGTGTTTTATTGGAGTTGCCATGGACCAGAGTGATAATGCCTTGACCACTCTCCCTTTCCCCTGGCTTACTGTGTTAACATTATTACCTTCCTAGAACTAGATAGATACATCCTGATGGTGCCGATAGACATGGTCGCTCTGTTTCTGGCTCATAAGCAACTTTGCAGATTTATTTTTTGCTGTGGTTGTTATTTCTCACATTATTAGCCCAGAGGGTTTTTTGCATTATTACATGCAGCCAGAAATAACTTTTGGATATCAGCGCGGGCGGTAACTGCGACCAGAAATACAACTTTCCTGAATTGGATCCTTTGTTTGTACCCACCCAAGGCAATTTAACTTATACCAGAGGCTGCTCCAAAACGCCGCCGGTGGAGAAGCAATATTTGGAGTGGACTTTTAGTCCAACTCAGGAGGCGTACACAACTACCATCGCTTCCGAGTCTATTACTATTACTCGCTAATGTTTGCTAATGTTCAGTCCCTGGATAATAAAGTAGACGAGCTCAGGGCGAGGATCTCCTTTCAGAGAAACATCAGGGACGGTAACATACTCTGTTTCACGGAATCATGGCTCTCTCCAGATATACTATACTGAACTCTCTAGGAAGAAGAAATGTGGAGGTGTATGTGTGATTGTGGTAACGTACAGGAACTCAAGTCCTTTTGTTCACCCAACCTAGAATACCTCTCAATCAAATGCTGACCGCATTACCTCTCAAGAGAATTCTCTTCGGTCATCGTCACAGCCATGTATGTTCCCCCTCAAGCCGATAACACGACGGCTCTCAAGGAAATACACTGGACTTTGTGCAAACCGGAAACCACATATCCCGAGGCCGCATTTATTGCAGCTGGGGACTTTAACAAAGCGAATTTGAGGGAAATGCTGCCAAAGTTCTATCAACACATTTCCTGCAGTACTCACGCTACAAAAACTCTAAACCACCCCCACCCTCTCCAGCAAATCAGATCACGACTCCATTCTACTCCTCCTTTCCCATAGGCAGAAACTCAAACAGGAAGTACCCCTGCTCAGGTCTATTGAACGCTGGTTTTACCATTCGGAATCCATGCTTCAAGGTTATTTTGATCATGCGGACTGGGATATGTACCTGATTGCCTCTGGGAACAACATTGACAAATACACTGACACAGTGACTGAATTCATCAGGAAGTGTATAGGGGATGTTGTTCCCACTGTGACGATTAATACCCATCCAAACTAAAAACCGTGGATAGACAACAGCATTTAACCACAGCAAGGTGACTGAGAATATGGTTGAATATAACCAGTCCAGTTATGCCCTCCGTAAGGCAATCAAACAGGCAAAACATCAGTACAGAGACAAAGTGGAGCTGGAATTCAACGGCTCAGACAGGAGGCAGGGAAAACCAGCCGCGTCGTGGACACCAACGTCTTGCTCCCAGACAAGCTAAACACATTCTTCGCCCGCTTTGAGGATAACACAGTGTCAATGACGCGGGCCACTCCCGGGGACTGTGAGCTCTTGTTCTCCGTGGCCAACGTCAGTAAGACATTTAAGCTTGTTAATCCTCACAAGGCTGCCAGCCCAGACTGCATCCCTAGCCGTGTCCTCAGAGCATGCGCAGACCAGCTGGCTGGATTGTTTACGGACATTTTAAATCTCTCCCTTTCCCAGTCTGGATGTCCAGTATTGTTCCTGTATCCAAGAAAGCGAAGGTAACTGAACTCAATGACTATCGCCCTTTAACACTCCCTTCTGTTTACATGAAGTGTTTTGAGAGGCTAGTGTTTTGAGAGGCTAGACCCACTTCAATTTGCATACCGCCCAAATAGATCCATGGATGATGCAATCGCTATCGCCATCACACTGCACACTGCACACTGCCCTGTCCCATCTGGACAAGAGGAATACCTATGTAAGAATGCTGTTCATTGACTACAGCTCACCTTTCAACACCATAGTGCCCTCCATGCTCATCACTAAGCTCGGGCCTTGGGTCTGAACCCCGCCATTTGCAACTGGGTTCTGGACTTCCTAACTGGCCGCCCCCAGGTGGTGAAGGTAGGGAACAACACCTCCACTTCGCTGACCCTCAACACAGGGGCCCCACAAAGGTGTGTGCTCAACCCCCTCCTGTACTCAAATCAAATCAAATCAAATGTATTTATAAAGCCCTTCTTACATCAGCTGATATCTCGACGTGCTGTACAGAAACCCGGCCTAAAACCCCAAAAAGCAAGCAATGCAGGTGTAGAAGCACGGTGGCTAGGATAAACTCCCTAAATACTCCCTACTTCCTGTTCACCCATGACTGCGTGGCCATGCACGCCTTCAACTCAATCATCAATTTTTCAGACGACACAACAGTGGTAGGGCTGATTACCAACAACAACAAGACAGCCGACAGGGAGGAGGTGAGGGCCCTGGGAGAGTTGTGCCAGGAAAATAACCTCTCCTTCAATGTCAACAAAATGAAGGAGCTGATCCTGGACTTCAGGAAACAGCAGAGGGAGCACACCCCTATCCACATCGATGGGACTGCAGTGGAGAAGGTGAAAAGCTTCAAGTTCCTCGGCGTACACATCACTGATGATCTGAAATGGTCTACACACATAGACAGTGTGGAGAAAAAAGGCACAACAGCACTTCTTCAACCTCAGGAGGCTGAAGAAATTCAGCTTGGCCCCTAAGACCCTCACAAACTTTTACAGATGCACTATTGAGGGCATCCGGTCGGGCTGTATCACCGCGTGGTACGGCAACTGCACCGCCCGTAACCTCAGGGCTCTCCAGAGGGTTGTGCGGTCAACCCAACACGTCACCGGGGGCACACTACCTGCCTTCCAGAAAGGCCACGAAGATCATCAAGGACCTCAGCCACCCGAGCCACGGCCTGTTCACCCTGTTATCATCAAGAATGCGATGTCAGTACAGGTGCATCAAAGCATGGACTGAGAGACTGAAAAACAGCTTCTATCTCAAGGCCATCAGACTGTTGAATAGCCATCACTAGCCGGCCTCCATCCAGTACCCTGCCCTGAACTTAGTCACTGTTACTAGCAGGCTACCACCCGGTTACTCAACCCTGAACCTTAGAGGCTGCTGCCCTATGTCCATAGACATGGAACACTGGTCACTTTAATAATGTTTACATACTGTTTTACCCATGTCACATATATATATTGTATTCTAGTCAAGTCCATCCTATTCAACTATTTCTGTACATATAGTATTCTTTCTATCCATGTATTCTACTGAAATACTACGTATTCTATCCACATACTGTCCAAAATGTGAATACATCCCATCACATAGAAAAAATATATATACACATACTCTGGACTCTGAAATTGCTCATCGTCTATAGATTTCTTAATTCCATTCTTTTACTTTCAGATTTGTGTGTTTTGTTGTGTATTTTTTTAGATGTTACTGCACTGTTGGAGCGAAGAACACCAGCATTTCACTACACGCGCAATAACATCTGATAAATATGTGTATGTGACCAATAAAATTTGATTTGATTTAGGTGCTTACACAGGAGCCCTTTCAGTAGTCTTAGTCGTAGTCATCATGTGGTCTAGCATCTGTTCTGCACTGTAAAACTTTTCCCTGTAAATGTACAGCGTTATACCAATTTAAACCTGTAAGTTTGCTTTTACAGCTTACATCTTATGTAATATGTTTTACAGTACTATTTGTCTTCCTTAATGGAAAGACATATTACAGCATCCTTGCTGTCAATTTACGGGGGGGGGGGGGGGCACTGTAATGTTTTACAGTAAGGAAAATAGTACTGTAAAGCAAAATTACTGTATTAAGCTGGCAACTCTGGTGCATTTACAGGAAAATTCTATCCAATATCTAAATGTAACAAAAACAATACATATTTTAAAATTGAACCTTTATTCAACTAGTTGAGTCCGTTAATAAGAACAAATTCTTATTCACAATGACGGCCTACACCGGCCAAACCCGGACGACGCTGGGCCAATTGTACGCCGCCCTATGGGACTCCCAATCACGACTGGATGTTACACAGCCTGGATTCGAATCATGGACTGTAGTGTCACCTCTTGCACTGAGTACATTTGTACACACAATACATAAAATTGGTAACAACATAAAATGAATTAACAATATAATTGACAGTAGAAGTCACAAGACGTTAACACATGTTTAACCAAATAAGAGAATGATTACAAATGGAATGTAAAAACTATATTGTGTACCTGTGTGTGTGGGCTGTGTGTGTGGGCTGTGTGTGTGGGCTGTGTGTGTGGGCTGTGTGTGTGGGCTGTGTGTGTGGGCTGTGTGTGTGGGCTGTGTGTGTGGGCTGTGTGTTCGGGCTGTGTATGTGGGTTGTGTGTGTGGGCTGTGTGTGTGTGTGCTGTGTGTGTGGGCTGTGTGTGTGGGCTGTGTGTGTGGGTTGTGTGTGTGGGCTGTGTGTGTGGGCTGTGTGTGTGGGCTGTGTGTGTGGGCTGTGTGTGTGGGCTGTGTGTGTGGGCTGTGTATGTGGGCTGTGTGTGTGGGCTGTGTGTGTGGGCTGTGTGTGTGGGCTGTGTGTGTGGGCTGTGTGTGTGGGCTGTGTATGTGGGCTGTGTGTGTGGGCTGTGTGTGTGGGCTGTGTGTGTGGGCTGTGTGTGTGGGCTGTGTGTGTGGGCTGTGTATGTGGGCTGTGTGTGTGGGCTGTGTGTGTGGGCTGTGTGTGTGGGCTGTGTGTGTGGGCTGTGTGTGTGGGCTGTGTGTGTGGGCTGTGTATGTGGGCTGTGTGTGTGGGCTGTGTGTGTGGGCTGTGTGTGTGGGCTGTGTGTGTGGGCTGTGTGTGTGGGCTGTGTATGTGGGCTGTGTGTGTGGGCTGTGTGTGTGGGTTGTGTGTGTGGGTTGTGTGTGTGGGCTGTGTGTGTAGGTTATGGAAGAGAGAGAGACAAAGAGAGAGAGAGAGAGGTGGAGTTCAAATTAGGTTACAATCCTAGATCTTCAGATTCAGAGCTCCAACACGCAGGACGAAGTGAAACAAAACAATGAAAATGGTAATAAGAAAAATAGTACAATGTAGTATACATAATAACAACTGAAAAACAGTACTATGTAGTATACATAATAACAACTGAAAAATAGTACTATGTAGTATACATAATAACAACTGAAAAATAGTACTATGTAGTATACATATTAACAACTGCAGCAGTAACGAATAAAGACATGTCCTTTGGGATGGAGCATCAGTCAGACTGAAGGACCATTGAGGGGGAAATAAAACAATAGACGCATGTCCATAGGGGGAGCAGCAGGTAAATCACCGTGGGGTGGGGGGGGAGCAGGTCACTGACCAGTGGTGGTGTCTGTTCAGCAGCCCGGGGGTAGAAATGGTTGGCCGGGTCTTTCAGTTTTCGCCATAATGCTCCTGTATAGCCCTCGTCTGAGTAATGGAAACGGGTGAGAACAGGGATGATCTTCTTGGCCTTCCAGCAACACATTGTGTTGTAGGTGTCCTGGAGGGTTGGCAGTGTGCACCCAATGGTGCGTGTATAACCCTCTAAAGCGCCTTGCTGTCTGCGGGCGGTGGAGTTGCAGTACCAAGCTGTGATGCAGCCCAATCTATGAACAGGGGCAACTATTCGGCCACGCTCCTGGCCTGTAAAACAATGATTTATGTCTTGCAGCTGAGAGCCAAGTGAACTGAATCCCACAGGGTTGTGACAGCTAAGGAGGACACTCCTTAAACACACTGTCCCTGTGTTTGAGCCATTCATGCTGTCCCCATTGAATAGACTGTATCAGGGTTACATCTAGACGGCTTCCAATAGGACTTATTTGTTCTGTAGGCTGCATTACTACTTGTGTAGTTCATATTTCTTATTCTTATTTCTCATGTTGTTCTTCTCCTTTATAGTAATACATTGTTATTGATTATTGCATTGTTGTTGTTTTGAGTTTGCAAGAAAGGCATTGCGCTGTACTTGTGCATGTGACATTAAATACTGATGACGGTCTTTACTGATCTAGATGGTTACCAATATTAGTTATTTCTTGTGTAGGCTGCTATACTACTTGAAACACTGTATAATCTTGGGAGGGGAAACACTTGCCATGTTACTAGGTGTCGCCGCCGACACTGTAATAGGCTACAGCTGCATAGTGGCACTGCACCTTAGGTTGGCAGTTACCTCGATACAACGCAGTGCACTGGTCATTTGCATTGGCTTCAGCGGCTGGCGAGTACGGCCCACGATATGGTTTATGTGTAATATGTGTCCCGTCCAATCCCAAAATAATATGCAGAATCTTTTTAACTGCTAGAAATCAGTTGTTTTCCCTGTAGTAATCAAATAAAATGTTATTGGTCAAATACACGTATTTTAGCAGATTTGTATGTAATGTTTATGGTAGTAATTTATTTGTCTCCTCGGTAAGAAAAGCACCACTTATTTTTAAAATGAGGAATCCAATGTGCCACTTGTTTATTTCTGTGTTTACGTGACTAATGCTACTACTTTTTGGAAAATGTGTTGTATAATTAGTAAACAGTATTTAGCGAAATGTTTGTAATGGTGGAAACATAACGGATCTGCGCTCAGTGTCTCTATGGCAATCAGGGTCTGCGATACAGCCTATAATTACAATATCATTCTCTGGGTGAAGTTTTTCTAGGTCGCACATCTAGATATTTACGAGCAATTTAGAGCAGACCGAAACGGCTTTTGTCAACTTGAGCTAGATAGCAAACTTTAGCCAACTAGCTAGCTATCAAGCTTTAGCCAACTAGCTAGCTAGCAAACTTTAGCCAACTAGCTAGCTAGCAAACTTTAGCCAACTAGCTAGCTAGCAAACTTTAGCCAACTAGCTAGCTAGCAAACTTTAGCCAACTAGTTAGCTAGCAAACTTTAGCCAACTAGCTAGCTAGCTAGGTTAGCTTAGGAAACACACAGTAATTCAACGTTGGCTAGCAATAAAGGTACCATTAAACAAGTCAAGGTACCTACCCAGAAGCTGCTGAAAATATTTTTTTCACTTCACAGACGCTTCTAGAAGATATTTACTAAAATAGTCTAAGCTTCATGTGCCTCACCCAACAGCATGAGGTTGGTGCCAGAAATTGATCATTTGAATCTACAATAGACATAAGCTAGACTGTAAAGAAATGCAGTATGTTAGAGTCATTTTTACAGGAGTCTTCTGAATTACAGTTAATAACAGTATATATATATTTTTGGTACTTTTTACCCCTTTTTTCTCCCCAATATTGTGATATCCAATTGGTAGTTACAGTCTTGTCCCATCGCTGCAGCTCCCCTACGGACTCGGGAGAGGCGAAGGGCAAGAGCCATGCGTCCTCCGAAACACGACCCTGCCAAGCCACACTGCTTCTTGACAAACTGTTCACTTAACCTGGAAGCCAGCCGCACCAATGTGTCAGAGGAAACATCGTACAACTGGTTGAGAGAAGTCAGCATGCAGGCATCCGGCCCGCCACAAGGAGTCGCTAGAGCACGATGGGACAAGGACTACTCGGCCTTGCCAAACCCTCCCCTAACCCAGACGACGCTGGTCCAATTGTGCGCCTCCTCATGGGTCTCCCGGTCACGACCAGCTGTGACACAGCCCGGGATCGAACATGGGTCTGTAGTGATGCCTCTAGCACTGGGATGTAGTGCCTTATACCACTGCACCACTCGGGAGATTTTTCAGCATTTTACCAACAGCATGAATGCTGTAAAACACATTTATGGTATTATACTGTGCATCCTACAGTGTTTTACTGTTGAAATTACCAACAAGTCTTGCAGTGTGGGCATCTGGTGTGTTGGAATGGGACTGGAATGTCCCTCTAACTGAGCTCAGAGAAACAATCAATGTGTGTGTCTGGTTTTACTATCCTTGTGGAGACCAGGGTACTCATTTATAAAAACAAATCTTGGATTTATACTTCAACTTAGTCATAAGATAATTTACGATGGTGTGCTTATGTTGGATTCATAAAAGATACTGAGCATAAATTACCTTGCTTACGCAGGTTCTAAGAAGCCCATTTGTAACTTATGCACCTGTGATCTATAAATCTCAAATGAACTGAAAATTGACTGCACCTGAACGTTCCTTACAATCAGCGATTTCCCCTTCCAGAATGCTAAAACAAATGAGGGTTTAGTCAGGAATAGCCATGGACCAAAAGAGAAAAGCAAACGTTTTGGAAGACGAGATCACGGCGATGGTAGAGGAGATTGAAGACAGGACTAAATAGTGGGTTGACAAACAAAGCCGAACAGGTAGCTTGGGAGTGTGTCGACTCTGCAGTGAACGAGGTGGGGATGTAAGACAGAACTGTGGCTGATGTGAAAAATAAATGGTTTGACCTTTAAACTGCAAAGGACAAAAAGGAGTCTTCATACATAACCAGCAGGACAATCACGTACGTCAAGTCTATAAGATCATTTCCACGTCAAGTCTAGACTCTGAGTAGAGATAATATCATTTCCACGTCAAGTCTAGACTCTGAGTAGAGATAATATCATTTCCACGTCAAGTCTAGACTCTGAGTAGAGATAAGATAATTTCCACGTCAAAGTAACGTTTTATAAATAACTAAATTGATCGTAAGTCTGTTTTATAGCAGGCCCCAGAAGTGGGATATTTCGCTAATGCCCACAAGGAAAAAGGTTATTTTAGGATCAGGGGTTGGGTTTAGGGTTGGGCATACAATTAGCGTTAGAATTAGGGTTAGGGGTTATGGTTAGGGTTAGTTTTGGGGTTAGGTTTAGGGTTATGGTTAGGTTTTGGTTTTAGGGGTTAGGGTTATGGTTAGGGTTAGGTTTGGGGTTAGGTTTAGGGTTATGGGTTATGGTACGGTTTTGGGTTTGGGTTTAGGGTTAGGTTTTGGGTTTGGGGTTAGGTTTAGGGTTAAGGGTTAGGGTTATGGTTTATGGTTAGGTTTTGGTTTTAGGGGTTAGGGATGAGGTTTAGGGTTGTGGTTATGGTTAGGTTTTGGGGTTAGGGTTATGGTTAGGGTTAGGTTTGGGGTTAGGTTTAGGGTTAGGTTTAGGGTTATGGGTTATGGTTAGGTTTGGGTTTGGGGTTATGGTTAGGTTTTGGGTTTGGGTTTAGGGTTAGGTTTTGGGTTTGGGTTTGGGGTTAGGTTTAGGGTTAAGGGTTTAGGGTTAGGGAAAATAGGATTTTGAATGGGAATCAATTGTTTGTTCCCCACAAGAATAATAAAACAAAGGGAAGGAAAGGGGGATACCTAGTCAGTTATACAACTGAATGCATTCAACCGAAATGTGTCTTCTGCGTTCAACCCAACCCCAAATGTGTGTGTGCTGAGTAATTGGTCTGGTATCTGGATGGGAAGCAGGAGTCTTTGCCTGCTGCCGTCAATACAGTCTTGACAGTCTTGATTTAGTTTATTCACATTGTGGAGCGGAAGAGAAGTTGGGATGCATCTCAATAGTGTAAACATGATTACTTTTTCCTTTATGCGAAAGAACTAGATTCAAATCGAAAGTTCATCAACGTTCAACTGACCTTTTCTATTCGACTTATTTTAAAACAACCTCCTAAATGAGCCGAGCCAAGTATAGGGGCTGTTAGAGAAGATCATTGCGACAGCAGAAAAGGTTGGTACCTTATGCTCTCTTCTGCGGTATGCAGTTGAACAGTAATTGGTTCTCCTGTTGAGGACATTTTTTACTTATTTAAATAGGCAAGCCAGTTAAGACCAATTCTTATTTACAATGGCAGCCTACTGGAACTGGGGAACAATGGGTTAACTGCCTTGTTCAGGGGCAGAAAGACAGATTTTTACCTTGTCAGCTCGGGGATTCAATCCAGCAACCTTTCGGTTACTAGCCCAACGCTCTAACCATTAGACGACCTGCCATGTAGGAGTCTGCTCTAATTTCATTACTGACCTTAAGTCTACGTTCCAAATGGTACCCCCTGTGAGTTATTTAGTGCACTACTTTTGATGTAGTGAAGTAGTACACTTTAAAAAGGAATAGGGTGCCATTTATGACGTACCCCTGATTGAGAACTTGTAAGAGTCTGCTCTAATTCAATTTACACAGATGACATGTTCAGTGTTCAGTACTGGGAAATGGCTGGCCTGGCCACTAGCTCAGACCTGGAGAGATTAACACCTTGGAGAGATCTGATGCTGTGCCCCACGGGTCTATTTTAGGGTAAGTGTGTGTGTGTGTGTGTGTGTGTGTGTGTGTGTGTGTGTGTGTGTGTGTGTGTGTGTGTGTGTGTGTGTGTCTTTGTCTATGTGTGTGTGTGTGTGTGTGTGTGTCTGTGTGTGTCTGTGTGTGTATGTGTGTGTCTGTGTGTGTCTGTGTGTGTCTGTGTGTGTCTGTGTGTGTGTGTGTGTGTGTGTGTGTGTGTGTGTGTGTGTGTGTGTGTGTGTCTGTGTGTATGTGTGTGTGTACGTTATCTCTGACTGTTTGCCACTGGCTCTAGGGAGGGTGTTTCTTGAGAACTGTGGAACAGAGAGGTGTGAGTTGGACCAAACAGGACTGGGCCTGACCAGGGAGCTGTTAGTTATGTGTGTGTGAGGGGGGTTGGGTGTGTGTGTGAGGGTGGGAGGGAGGGAGGTTGGGTGTGTGAGTTGTGTGTGAGATAGACTTTGATTGGAGGCACAGCAGTGGAGAACAGTAGGAGCTCATTTAAGGCTGGTGAGAGACAGAGGGAGAGAGAGAGCTAGAGGGAGGGATAGAGAGAGAGCTAGAGGGAGGGATAGAGAGAGAGCCAGAAGGAGGTGAGAGAGAGAGCTAGAGGGAGAGAGAGAGAGAGCTAGAAGGAGGGAGAGAGAGAGCTAGAGGGAGAGAGACAGCCCAGTAAGAGGTCTAGTACTCCCTGACATAATGAGAACTTTCCCACAGTACAACTTGAATTTTCTCTGAGACACTTTTCTCCCTCCTGCCAAACTTTGGTGTGTAACTACCGTATCTTTCTGTAGCTTAACTACTGTAGCTTTCTGTAGCTTAACTATTGTAGCTTTCTGTAGCTTAATTAACCACTGTAGCTTTCTGTAGTTTACAGTAACTACTGTAGCTTTCTGTAGCTTAACCACTGTAGCTTTCTGTAGCTTAACTACTGTAGCTTTCTGTAGCTTAACTACTGTAGCTTTCTGTAGCTTAACCACTGTAGCTTTCTGTAGCTTAACTACTGTAGCTTTCTGTAGCTTAACTACTGTAGCATTCTGTAGCTTACAGTAACTACTGTAGCTTTCTGTAGCTTACAGTAACTACTGTAGCTTTCTGTAGCTTAACTACTGTAGCTTTTTGTAGCTTACAGTAACTACTTTAGCTTTCTGTAGATTACAGTAACTACTGTAGCTTTCTGTAGATTAAGTACTGTAGCTTTCTGTAGCTTACAGTAACTACTGTAGCTTTCTGTAGCTCACAGTAACTACTGTAGCTTCCTGTAGCTTAACTACTGTAGCTTTCTGTAGCTTACAGTAACTACTGTAGCTTTCTGTAGCTTAACTATTGTAGCTTTATGTAGCTTAACTATTGTAGCTTCGTGTAGCTTAACTATTGTAGCTTTATGTAGCTTCACTTCTGAAGCTTTCTGTAGCGTAACTACTGTAGCTTTCTGTAGCGTAACTACTGTAGCTATCTGTAGCTTACAGTAACTACTGTAGCTTTCTGTAGCGTAACTACTGTAGCTATCTGTAGCTTACAGTAACTACTGTAGCTTTCTGTAGCTTAACTACTGTAGCTTTCTGTAGCTTACAGTAACTACTGTAGCTTTCTGTAGCTTAACTACTGTAGCTTTCTGTAGCTTACAGTAACTAATGTAGCTTTCTGTAGCTTAACTGTCTAAATCAAATCAAATTTTATTTGTCACATGCGCCGAATACAACAGGTGTAGGTAGACTTTACAGTAAAATGCTTACTTACAAGCCCTTAACCAACAACGCAGTTTAAAAGTAGATGTACTACTTCAGCAAACTTCTGTAGCTCAACTTTCTGTAGCGTCCAACTGGGTACAATCTGGTTGAATCAACATTTGTTTTAACGTCATTTGTCAACGTATTGTGACGTGGAATATACAGTTGAAGTCAGAAGTTTACATACACTTAGGTTGGAGTCATTAAAACTTGTTTTTCAACCACTCCACAAATATCTTGTTAAAAAAACTATAGTTTTGGCAAGTCGGTTAGGACATCTACTTTGTGCATGACACAAGTAATTTTTCCAACAATTGTTTACAGACAGATTATTTCACTTATAATTCACTGTATCACAATTACAGTGGGTCAGAAGTTTACATACACTGAAAATTCCAGAAAATGGCTTTAGAAGCTTCTGATAGGCTAATTGACATAATTTGAGTCAATTGGAGGTGTACCTGTGGATTTATTTCAAGGCCTACCTTCAAACTAAGTGCCTCTTTGCTTGACATCATGGGAAAATCAAAAGAAATCAGCCAAGACCTCAGAAAATAAATTGTTGAATGGAAGGTGGCCGGAGTATAGGAGAGAACGTATCTGTAGAGTTGCAGCAGTACAGAGGAGTGTCTGCGCAGGTCTGAAGCACGACAGATCTTCTACTTAAAAACTCCACACCACCAAGGACTGAATGAAAAGTTGGACCTCGCGCGCTTCTTTGTAGTGCTGTTTCTACACAGGCCAGCAGTCCCTTCGCCCCGCCCTCTTTCAGCCTCCTAAAATATGTCCATATCTATTCCTTGTGAAATGACATCGTTATGTAGCCCAGACTGTTGCAGACTGTATGTGACGTTTGAATTGTCTTTCCCTCATATTCTTCAACATATTCCTTTTTAATATGCATTCACTCCCTGTTCACAAGTTTCTAATCTGCTATGTGCTTACACTCGTTGCGCCTGTTAAGCACAGCAGGTGTGTCTCCAGTATGTGTCTCCTTGACCTGTTTGTTCAGCACTGATGATGGCAGAAGGCAGAAATCTACTCTCCATTTTCTATGATTTTTTTTACACCTTGCACTTCCAGTCTTTTGTATTGTTTCAGCATGGGTTAAATTCAGTATATTATCTTTGAATCTCAGCCTCCGTGGGTTACTCATGTTCATGGTGTTGAGTGCTAATACAGTAAATTAGGCCATCTTGTAACATTCAACCTTAAACTGAGTAACACATCCATGGTCACATTTTGAGGTTACTGTTACTATAAATGTCTTCTTGTGTCATCATATAAAGAGTGTATGTTCAAGGTAGCATGCATAGGTCATCGCAGGTCTGTGGAGATCTTCACAATTGCTTTAATAATCTGTGCAGAATGTCAACATGGCATTGATCACTTGCACCATGAACCCGGAGCCCAGTAATCTCAAGAGCAATCCAGATCCTTTGGTTCTGCTATTAGATGAAGCACATTGATAACACACTAATCTGTTGTATACATGAACAAAATATCTGACATTGTATTCCCATTTAAACGTTTCTGTAGTTTTAAATGGTTGAAAGTGCAGTGATAGACATTTGGATGACAATTTATTAACCAAAAATCTGTTGTTTTTCCGTTGGAATTTGGTTGTGCTTTTAGATGGTTTAAAGCCTAGTGATAACAAATTGGAAATTCAACTAACTTTTAGCTGCCTTTTTGAGTGAGTGAATACAGGTTGTAATTTCATTGATCAACGTCTCAACCAAATATTACCCAAATATCCGTGTTGAAATGACGTAGTGCCCAGTGGGTTAAATTCCTCCCCAAAATGATATTTTGGTATTTGTTTTATTAGTCCATAGTCTCAAAATGTTTTGTATGTCAGCAATCAAGTAAAAAAAAAAGAAAAGTCTGGAGTTAATTTACTATGAGCTAATAAGAACCTCCTAAACCCTGAACCAGGAGCCCAGGCTTGACAGGCAAGACAAACCCTGAACCCAGAGCCCAGACCCCAGGCTTGACTGGCAAGACAAACCCTGAACCCAGAGCCCAGGCTTGACAGGCAAGACAAACCCTGAACCCAGACCCCGGGCTTGACAGGCAAGACAAACCCTGAACCAGGAGCCCAGACCCCAGGCTTGACAGGCAAGACAAACCCTGAACCAGGAGCCCAGACCCCAGGCTTGACAGGCAAGACAAACCCTGAACCAGGAGCTCAGGCTTGACAGGCAAGACAAACCCTGAACCCAGAGCCCAGGCTTGACAGGCAAGACAAACCCTGAACCAGGAGCCCAGGCTTGACAGGCAAGACAAACCCTGAACCAGGAGCCCAGGCTTGACAGGCAAGACAAACCCTGAACCAGGAGCCCAGGCTTGACAGGCAAGACAAACCCTGAAACAGGAGCCCAGGCTTGACAGGCAAGACAAACCCTGAACCCAGAGCCCAGGCTTGACAGGCAAGACACAACCCTGAACCCAGACCCCGGGCCTGAACCCAGAGCCCAGGCTTGACAGGCAAGACAAACCCTGAACCCAGAGCCCAGGCTTGACAGGCAAGACAAACCCTGAACCCAGAGCCCAGGCTTGACAGGCAAGACACAACCCTGAACCCAGACCCCAGGCTTGACAGGCAAGACAAACCCTGAACCCAGAGCCCGGGCTTGACAGGCAAGACAAACCCTGAACCCAGACCCCGGGCTTGACAGGCAAGACAAACCCTGAACCCAGAGCCCAGGCTTGACAGGCAAGACAAACCCTGAACCCAGACCCCGGGCTTGACAGGCAAGACAAACCCTGAACCCAGAGCCCAGGCTTGACAGGCAAGACAAACCCTGAACCCAGACCCCGGGCTTGACAGGCAAGACAAACCCTGAACCCAGGCGTGAAGTTCAAGACCGAATAGTACAGTACACTCTTAGAAACAAAGGAGCTGTCTAGAACCTAAAACGGTTCTTCGGCTGTCCCCATAGAAGAACCCTTTATGGAACCCAAAAGGGTTCTACATGGAATCAAAAAGGGTTCTACATGGAACCCAAAAGGGTTCTCCTGTGGGAACAGAAACCCTTTTTCTAAGAGTATAGTTCTGCAGAACAGCTTCACCAGAGAGTGTTGCACCTTTTGTTTCCGCCAACTGTTTACAGCAGAGAATAAAACATGTGAAGTCAAAAACAACAGGAAACTCTTATTCTCCATAAATAATAGATGTCTTACCTTTTATTTTCCCTTTCACTGTTTTGTTATATTCTATTCCCTTTGGAAGAAAAACATTTACAAATGGGCCTGGTACAAAGAGCTTATTATAAATGCTGAACAAACAGAATCCTCTGTGAGCTGAGGTCCATGACCTATGCTGGCTTGGAATATGGGTCTCTGTGGCTCCTCTGTGTGCTGAGGTCCTTGATCTCTGCTGCCTTGGAATATGGATCTCTGTGGCTCCTCTGTGTGCTGAGGTCCTTGATCTCTGCTGCCTTGGAATATGGGTCTCTGTGGCTCCTCTGTGTGCTGAGGTCCTTGATCTCTGCTGCCTTGGAATATGGGTCTCTGTGGCTCCTCTGTGTGCTGAGGTCCTTGATCTCTGCTGCCTTGGAATATGGGTCTCTGTGGCTCCTCTGTGTGCTGAGGTCCTTGATCTCTGCTGCCTTGGAATATGGGTCTCTGTGGCTCCTCTGTGTGCTGAGGTCCATGACCTCTGCTGGCTTGGAATATGGATCTCTGTGACAAGTTCCGTGACAGCCAAGTTCCAGGTTTCTGTCCGTGGCGGCCGGCTGGTGGCTGGTGTGTGTGGGGATCCCCCGAGATAGGAATGCTGGTATGAATCATTTACGGTTTTCAGAGTAAATAAGCCCGCTCCGCGATCAATCCCACATACTGTACCTAAACCCTTGAAGACTAGCGTTCCCATGTACCTAAACCCTGGAAGATTCTCTCCTTACTCCTCCACCCTACTTATCCTCCATCCTCCTCTCGTCTACCTTCCTCCATCCCCCTCTCATCTCTCCTCCATCCCCTCTCTCATCTCCCCTCCTCCATCCCCCTATCATCTCCCTTCCTCCAGCCCCCTCTCATCTCTCCTCCATCCACCTCTCATCTCTCCTCCATCCCCCTCTCTTCTCTCCTCCATTCCCCTCTCATCTCCCCTCCTCCATCCCCCTCTCATCTCCCTTCCTCCATCCCCCTCTCATCTCTACTCCATCCTCCTCCCATCTCCCTTCCTCCATCCCCTTCTCATCTCCCTTCCTCCATCCCCCTCTCATCTCCCCTCCTCCATCCTCCCCCTCTCATCTCCCTTCCTCCATCCCCCTCTCATCTCCCTTCCTCCATCCCTCTCATCTCTCCTCTAGCCCCCTCTCGTCTACCTTCCTCCATCCTCCTCTCATCTCCCTTCCTCCATCCCCTTCTCATCTCCCTTCCTCCATCCCCCTCTCATCTCCCCTCCTCCATCCTCCCCCTCTCATCTCCCTTCCTCCATCCCCCTCTCATCTCCCTTCCTCCATCCCTCTCATCTCTCCTCTAGCCCCCTCTCGTCTACCTTCCTCCATCCTCCTCTCATCTCCCTTCCTCCATCCCCCTCTCATCTCTCTACATTCTGATTCCAGAGCTCTGCATTCTGATTCTACATTGTGATTCTAAATTCTGATTCCAGAACTTTGCATTCTGAATCTACATTGTGATTCTACATTCTGATTCCAGAACTCTGCATTCTGATTCTACATTCTGATTCCAGAACGCTGCATCCAGAACTCTGCATTCTGATTCTACATTGCGATTCTACATTCTGATTCCAGAACTCTACATTGTGATTCTACATTGTGATTCTACATTCTGATTCCAGAACTCTGCATCCAGAACTCTGCATTGTGATTCTACATTGTGATTCTACATTCTGATTCCAGAACTCTGCCGTCTGGGGCACCTCTGTAGAGGATGGTACAATCAGAATATGTTGGTGAGGTGCGCACACATCTTTTTCAGATCGATTTGTTTTCATTGTGATTCAAATGTGCAAAGCATAACAAATCTCCCTCCTCCTCCTTTGTGAACCTAATCTTAGTGGCATTTAACACCCAGAAGAACATCAGCCTGCGTATGAAATACATATTGATACCGAAAGCATCAGGTTGAACTGGTATCCATGAGCAGTTTCAACCAGATGCTGTATTCCTCATACAGTATGCTGGAGCTGAAAGGTCAGTTAAACAGTTATGACCTTTGTACAGTGCCTTGCGAAAGTATTCGGCCCCCTTGAACTTTGCGACCTTTTGCCACATTTCAGGCTTCAAACATAAAGATATAAAACTGTATTTTTTTGTGAAGAATCAACAACAAGTGGGACACAATCATGAAGTGGAACGACATTTATTGGATATTTCAAACTTTTTTAACAAATCAAAAACTGAAAAATTGGGCGTGCAAAATTATTCAGCCCCCTTAAGTTAATACTTTGTAGCGCCACCTTTTGCTGCGATTACAGCTGTAAGTCACTTGGGGTATGTCTCTATCAGTTTTGCACATTGAGAGACTGACATATTTTCCCATTCCTCCTTGCAAAACAGCTCGAGCTCAGTGAGGTTGGATGGAGAGCATTTGTGAACAGCAGTTTTCAGTTCTTTCCACAGATTCTCGATTGGATTCAGGTCTGGACATTGACTTGGCCATTCTAACACCTGGATATGTTTATTTTTGAACCATTCCATTGTAGATTTTGCTTTATGTTTTGGATCATTGTCTTGTTGGAAGACAAATCTCCGTCCCAGTCTCAGGTCTTTTGCAGACTCCATCAGGTTTTCTTCCAGAATGGTCCTGTATTTGGCTCCATCCATCTTCCCATCAATTTTAACCATCTTTCCTGTCCCTGCTGAAGAAAAGCAGGCCCAAACCATGATGCTGCCACCACCATGTTTGACAGTGGGGATGGTGTGTTCAGGGTGTTGCTTTTACGCCAAACATAACGTTTTGCATTGTTTCATCTGACCAGAGCAGCTTCTTCCACATGTTTGGTGTGTCTCCCAGGTGGCTTGTGGCAAACTTTAAACAACACTTTTTATGGATATCTTTAAGAAATGGCTTTCTTCTTGCCACTCTTCCATAAAGGCCAGATTTGTGCACTATACGACTGATTGTTGTCCTATGGACAGAGTCTCCCACCTCAGCTGTAGATCTCTGCAGTTCATCCAGAGTGATCATGGGCCTCTTGGCTGCATCTCTGATCAGTCTTCTCCTTGTATCAGCTGAAAGTTTAGAGGGACGGCCAGGTCTTGGTAGATTTGCAGTGGTCTGATACTCCTTCCATTTCAATATTATCGCTTGCACAGTGCTCCTTGGGATGTTTAAAGCTTGGGAAATCTTTTTGTATCCAAATCCGGCTTTAAACTTCTTGACAGCAGTATCTCGGACCTGCCTGGTGTGTTCCTTGTTCTTCATGATGCTCTCTGCGCTTTTAACGGACCTCTGAGACTATCACAGTGCAGGTGCATTTATACGGAGACTTGATTACAGACAGGTGGATTGTATTTATCATCATTAGTCATTTAGGTCAACATTGGATCATTCAGAGATCCCCACTGAACTTCTGGAGAGAGTTTGCTGCACTGAAAGTAAAGGGGCTGAATAATTTTGCACGCCCAATTTTTCAGTTTTTGATTTGTTAAAAAAGTTTGAAATATCCAATAAATGTCGTTCCACTTCATGATTGTTGTTGATTTTTCACAAAAAAATACAGTTTTATATCTTTATGTTTGAAGCCTGAAATGTGGCAAAAGGTCGCAAAGTTCAAGGGGGCCGAATACTTTCGCAATGCACTGTACATGTTAATGTTCTTACACTCGTCAGTTGGTAGCCTAATGTGTATACAGACACCCTACCGTGCTACAACTGGCCAGTGTTGGAATACACTGAGTGTCAGCTTTTGGTTTTTAGAACATGTAGACTTTTAATGACGACCACGTGTCAGGACAGTAGATTAGAACCTTGGTCACATGACTAGCGTTGGAATGTCATTGTGGTGGAGTGTTTGTTCCCAACATGGCGTTTGGTCTGTAGTTAGCTGGACACCTTGTGGCTCTGGGGACGTAGTAGTGGAGTAGATGTACAGATGCCGGTCCTCTATGGTCTCATATCCCCAGCCACCATCCACAAATTGAGGTTTCACACCAGACACAAGTCACCACACAGAATATGACGTCCAGGGATGCAGTTGAACATAATTCCCACCAAAGCGATGTGGAAGTGGGGACTGTAACAGGAATGACACAGAGCAACAGCTGGAGCACCAAACAGCTGCAGCACCATTCACTTGAGACAGGCTGTGTGTGTGTGTGTGTGTGTGTGTGTGTGTGTGTGTGTGTGTGTGTGTGTGTGCGTGCGTGCGTGCGTGCGTGCGTGCGTGCGTGTGTGTCCAGAAACAGGGGAACTGTGTTACAATGACCTATTTATTTTCTTGCCTTAGTTCTGTGCCACCTCTCTTATGCGCGGCTGCTGGAAGAGATGAGATATCAGCTGTAAGGGTTTGAACAGAAACACACATACACACACTGCAATTATGAAGAACAGGAACCTGGAGAGATGAGTTTATACACACTAGTCTCTTAAATCTAGTCGAGGCTATAAGTGGAGCTTAGTGTAAAATCTGTCCAATGTAAAAAATTATCAATTATTCACTGCATGCTAGTTCTTTTTGGTTGTAGTAAGTTACAGCTACAATGTATGACCATATCTGATAAATAAAAAAGGAGATTGGGTTTAAATATAGATTGTTACTTGGATGTTAAGTGATGGGATTACTGATCCACGAGGAATGTGTAGCAGGAGGAAGAGACATAAGTGTGGAGTGAGAGATACGGGAGGATGAGATTTTAAGGGAAAGTAGAGGAAGGATGTAGAGACGAGATGGTACAGGTAGGAAAAGTAGAGGCGAATACAAGGGAAAGGAGGAGGTAGAAGAGAAGAGAGGAGAGGAGAAGAGAGGAGGAGAGGTAGAGGAGAGGTAGAGGAGAAGAAAAGAGAAGAGAAGAGAGGAAGAAGAGAGGAAAAGAGAAGATGAGAGGTAGAGTAGAAGAGAAGAGAAGAGAAGAGGAGAGGAGAGGAGAGGAGAGGAGAGGAGAGGAGAGGAGAGGAGAGGAGAGGAGAGGAGAGGAGTAGAAGAGAGGAGAGGAGAGGAGAGGAAGAGGAGAGGAGGGGAGAGAAAGAGGAGGAGAAGAGAGGAGAGGAGAGGAGGAGAGGAGAGGAGAGGAAGAGGAGAGGAGGGGAGAGAAAGAGGAGGAGAGGTAGAAGAGAGGAGGAGAGGTAGAGGAGAGGAGAGGAGAGGAGAAGAGAAGAGAAGAGAAGAGAAGAGAAGAGAAGAGAAGAGAAGAGAAGAGAAGAGGAGAGGAGAGGAGAGGAGAGGAGAGGAGAGGAGAGGAGAGGAGAGGAGAGGAGAGAAAGAGGAGAGGTAGAAGAGAAGAGGAGAGGAGACGAGAGTAGAGGAGAGGAGAGGACAGGAGAGGAGAGGAGCGGAGGGGAGAGAAAGAGGAGGAGAGGTAGAAGAGAGGTAGAGGAGAGGAGAGGAGAAGAGAAGAGAAGAGAAGAGAAAAGAAGAGAAGAGAAGACAAGAGAAGAGGAGATGAGAGGAGAGGAGAATATATGAGAGAAAGAGGAGAGGTAGAAGAGAAGAGGAGAGGACAGATAGAGGAGAGGAGAGGAGAGGAGAGGTAGAGGAGAGGAGAGAAAGAGGAGGAGAGGTAGAAGAGAGGAGGATAGGAGAGTTAGAGGAGAGGAGAGGTAGAGGAGAGGAGAGGAGACGAGAGGAGAGGAGATGACAGGACAGGACAGGACAGGACAGGAGAGGAGAGGAGAGGAGAGGACAGGACAGGAGAGGAGAGGAGAGGAGAGGAGGGGAGAGGAGAGGAGAGGAGAGGAGAGGAGAGGAGAGGAGAGGAGAGGAGAGGAGAGGAGAGGAGAGGAGAGGAGAGACAGAGGAGGAGAGGTAGAAGAGAGGAGGATAGGAGAGTTAGAGGAGAGGAGAGGAGAGGAGAGGAGAGGAGAGGAGAGAAAGAGGAGGAGAGGAGAGGAGAGGAGAGGAGAGGAGAGGAGAGGAGAGGTAGAGGAGAGGAGAAGAGACGAGAAGAGATGAGAAGAAGAAATGGGAGGGGAGGGGAGGGGAGGTAGAGGGAGAAGAGCTGTAGATCAGAGGCTGTCAGATGAGTGTTCAGTCTTCTGAATTCAGTGTAACAGACTGCTGTGAAGTTACGAGTTATTGATGTTATCTTTCAAACCTAGAATCCTTAGTTGAAACAATAACAAAGCATCCTTCCTGCCACTGTTTTGGTAAAAAGCATCTGGATGAGCCTAGAGAAATGTATAAACTCTCAAAATGCATAGACAGAGTTACGGGTGCAAGGACTGACCATCCATGATATCACAATGTTAGTTTGTTGACGTTTCCATGTACAGATAACATGAAGGCAATCTCTGCTAAAGCGGGAACATCTCCTTTAGATTTGTTACGCTGAATGTCCACGATATGGATTGAGTAGAGCCCTATTTTGAGATCTGATGAGGTACAACAGTTGAACAAAGCTAATTAGGCATTCATATGTTGTATTCTTCAATAGTCAATGGGTACATATCATTCATTTATAAGTCAAAAAAATGTATGTAGCAACTAAGGAATCTAGCATAAAAGAAAAACCTCTTGCTTTTATTTGACCTCAATTATGAAACGAGTTAACTAGTGACTCAGTCTTAGACACACACACACACACACGCACGCACGCACGCACGCACACACACACACACACACACACACACACACACACACACACACATACATATATATATATACATATATATGCAGGCACACAGTGATAACTGGGGAAAGTTGACAGGGAAGTGTTCAGAGTGCAGTGTGTGTTTGTGCCCAGACAGGTGCGGAGCTGTCTTTCTCTGTATAGCTCCTGTGTTGTTTAAAGTCAACACAGAAGAACAACAGAATATTTTGTCTTCTGGTGAAGAGAGGAAGATGAAGGGATTTAGATGAAGGAGTGAAACGGTGCGTAATAGATCAGTTCTATTAGCCCCCCCCCCCCCTCTCTCTCTCTCCTACTCTCTCTCTCTTCTTGGTGGAGCCTATGAGGAAACTAGGCACATTGTATATACAGTTTTTTCCCCATTTGCTTTGATGCTATTTTCTCAAGTTTGTGGCGAGTTTCAAAACTCCAAACTGGTAACATGTAACGCAGCAAGTCTCATATTCAACATACTGTGCATCTTTCACCTCACCACCATCGATACAGCATGTTTACTGTGAAATACCATGGCAACATTGATTTAAATCAACCCAAACACAACACAATGATCGATCAAATCAAATCAAAGTTTATTTGTCACGTGCGCTGAATACAACCTTACAGTGAAATCCTTACTTACAGGCTCTAACCAACAGTGCAAAAAAGATATTAGGTGAACAATAGGTAAGTAAAGAAATAAAACAACAGTAAAAAGACAGTGAAAAATAACAGTAGTGAGGCTATAAACAGTTGTGAGGCTATATAGAGTAGCGAGGCTATATAGAGTAGAGAGAATATATACAGTTGTGAGGCTATATAGAGTAGTGAGGCTATGTACAGTAGCGAGGCTATATACAGTAGCGAGGCTATATAGAGTAGCGAGGTTATATAGAGTAGCGAGGCTATATAGAGTAGCGAGGCTATATAGAGTAGTGAGGCTATATAGAGTAGAGAGGCTATATAGAGTAGCGAGGCTATATAGAGTAGCGAGGCTATATACAGTAGCGAGGCTATATAGAGTAGCGAGGTTATATAGAGTAGCGAGGCTATATAGAGTAGCGAGGCTATATAGAGTAGCGAGGTTATATAGAGTAGCGAGGCTATATAGAGTAGCGAGGCTATATAGAGTAGCGAGGTTATATAGAGTAGAGAGACTATATACAGTTGTGAGGCTATATAGAGTAGAGAGACTATATAGAGTAGCGAGGCTATATAGAGTAGAGAGGCTATATACAGTAGCGAGGCTATATAGAGTAGCGAGGTTATATAGAGTAGCGAGGCTATATAGAGTAGTGAGGCTATATAGAGTAGAGAGGCTATATAGAGTAGCGAGGCTATATAGAGTAGCGAGGCTATATACAGTAGCGAGGCTATATAGAGTAGCGAGGTTATATAGAGTAGCGAGGCTATATAGAGTAGCGAGGCTATATAGAGTAGCGAGGTTATATAGAGTAGTGAGGCTATATAGAGTAGCGAGGCTATATAGAGTAGCGAGGCTATAAAAGTAGCGAGGCTATATAGAGTAGCGAGGTTATATAGAGTAGCGAGGCTATATAGAGTAGCGAGGCTATATAGAGTAGCGAGGTTATATAGAGTAGAGAGACTATATACAGTTGTGAGGCTATATAGAGTAGAGAGACTATATACAGTTGTGAGGCTATATAGAGTAGCGAGGCTATATAGAGTAGCGAGGCTATATAGAGTAGCGAGGCTATATAGAGTAGCGAGGCTATATAGAGTAGAGAGACTATATACAGTTGTGAGGCTATATAGAGTAGCGAGGCTATAAAAGTAGCGAGGCTATATAGAGTAGAGAGACTATATACAGTTGTGAGGCTATATAGAGTAGCGAGGCTATATAGAGTAGCGAGGTTATATAGAGTAGCGAGGCTATATAGAGTAGAGAGGCTATATAGAGTAGCGAGGTTATATAGAGTAGCGAGGCTATATAGAGTAGCGAGGCTATATAGAGTAGCGAGGTTATATAGAGTAGAGAGACTATATACAGTTGTGAGGCTATATAGAGTAGAGAGACTATATACAGTTGTGAGGCTATATAGAGTAGCGAGGCTATAAAAGTAGCGAGGCTATATAGAGTAGCGAGGTTATATAGAGTAGCGAGGCTATATAGAGTAGCGAGGCTATATGGAGTAGCGAGGCTATATACAGTAGCGAGGCTATATAGAGTAGCGAGGCTATATAGAGTAGCGAGGCTATATAGAGTAGAGAGACTATATACAGTTGTGAGGCTATATAGAGTAGCGAGGCTATAAAAGTAGCGAGGCTATATAGAGTAGAGAGACTATATACAGTTGTGAGGCTATATAGAGTAGCGAGGCTATAAAAGTAGCAAGGCTATATAGAGTAGCGAGGCTATATAGAGTAGAACGACTATATACAGTTGTGAGGCTATATAGAGTAGCGAGGCTATAAAACTTCTCAATGTAGTTATTTTAACTACCAGTTAATCCAATAGCAGAACATGCCAAATAAATGTTTCAAATGTGCCCTTTGAATGTAGTATGTTTTCAGTACTGTAAATCACAGAACATTACACTGTTTTCACATTGGGCGATACACTTGCACTACCCAATAACATTGACTGAACATCACATTTCCATCATCGTATAATATTGGATTGACCTCAAAGATGGCGCCGGAGAAGAAGGAAGCCGATTGTGTTTTTTTGTTTGTTTATTTGCGTTGTTTGTAACTTCTTCTTTTTTTAAAATGTATTTTGTACATAATGTTGCCGGCACCGCTACCGTCTCTTATGACTGAAAATAACTTCTGGACATCAGGACTCATAACACAGACTGGCAGAATCCTTTTTTTCCCCCTTTAACGAGTCTGACGAGCCCGACGTGAATGATGTACTGCTTTCCTGAGAACAGGCCCAGATCCTCGTGATTTGCGTAAAGAGGAGGTGGAGAAAAAGGGGCCGAAGGGTGGGCTGCCTTCTGAGAATTTGTAGGCGATCGAATAAACCCCCACTTCCCTCCATTCTGCCAGCAAACGTGCAATCTTTGGAGAATAAAATCAACGAGTTACGCGGAAGATTAAACCACCAACGGGACATTAAAAACTGTAATATCTTATGCATCACGGAGTCGTGGCTGAACGACGACAATATCAACATACATACAGGCTGGTTTTCCTGTTTGGGATAGGGGGCAGCATTTTCGTTTGGATGAAAAGCGTGCCCAGAGTAAACTGCCTGCTGCTCAGTCTCAGTTGCTAATATATGCATATTATTAGTTTAACTTCTTGTAACTAGGGGGCAGTATTTTCATTTTTGGAAAAATAACGTTCCCAAAGTAAACGGGATATTCTGTCAGGACAAGATGCTAGAATATGCATATAATTGACAGCTTAGGATAGAAAACACTCTAAAGTTTCCAAAACTGTAAAAATATTGTCTGTGAGTATAACAGAACTGATATTGCAGGCGAAAGCCTGAGAAAAATCCAATCCGGAAGTGACTCATGTTTTGAAAGATCTGCGTTCCGATGCGTCCCTATTGAGCAATGAATGGGCTATCAACCAGATTACTTTTTCTACGTATTCCCCAAGGTGTCTACAGCATTGTGACGTAGTTTTACGCCTTTATGTTGAAGAATACCCGTAAGGGACTACATTGTGTAAGTGGTCACCTGATGGCTTTCAGAGTGATTCTCGCGTAAAATACAGAGGTAGCCATTTTTCATTTCGCTCCTACTGACAAACCAATTGTCCCTTTGGATATATTATCTAATAGATATTTGAAAAACACCTTGAGGTTTGATTATAAACAGCGTTTGCCATGTTTCTGTCGATATCATGGAGCTAATTCGTGACTGCAATTTCCGGTCGATTTCTCAGCCAAACGTAAAGAACAAACGGAGCTATTTCGCCTACAGAAATTATCTTTTTGGAAAAAAGGAACATTTGCTATCTAACTGGGAGTCTCGTGAGTGAAAACATTCGAAGCTCATCAAAGGTAAACTATTTAATTTGATTGCTCTTCTGATTTTCGTGACCAAGTTACCTGCTGCTAGCTGGATATAATGCTATGCTAGGCTATCGATAAACTTACACAAATGCTTATCTTGCTTTGGCTGTAAAGCATATTTTGAAAATCTGACAGGGTGATTAACAAAAGGCTAAGCTGTGTTTCAATATATTTCACTTGTGATTTTCATGAATAGGAATATTTCCGAGTAAAAATTCAACATCTACTCACAGACTCCAACCTTGACTTCCTCTGCCTCTCAGAGACACGGCTCCATAAAACCTCTCCATATGCTGCTGTGATTGTGATTGGCTACAATGTTTTCAGGAGAGACAGGATTGGAGGAAGAGGGGGTGTGATGAGTTACATTAAAGAACATATCCGATGTAAACAAATTGAGTGGTCATGTGATAATGAACTAGAATGTATTGACCTGAACGTTACACTGTCTTCTACCCTTATTAGAATGTATAGGCCACCTTCCACCAAAAGTGTGTTTTTGATCAGTTTAATAACATGCTTAGGGAATGTGATTTGGGGAAAGAGGTCATCTTAATGGGAGATTTTATTATTAATTATGAAGACAAGTCTTGTAGGAAAATCCTCAAACAGATCACTAATACCTTTTTATTTATTTTTATTTCACCTTTATTTAACCAGGCAGGCAAGTTGAGAACAAGTTCTCATTTACAATTGCGACCTGGCCAAGATAAAGCAAAGCAGTTCGACAATATACAACGACACAGAGTTACACATGGAGTAAAACAAACATACAGTCAATAATACAGTATAAACAAGTCTATATATGATGTGAGCAAATGAGGTGAGAAGGGAGGTAAAGGCAAAAAAAAAGGCCATGGTGGCAAAGTAAATACAAAATAGCAAGTAAAACACTGGAATGGTAGATTTGCAAGTTCTTCACAAAGAGGGCAACAGATGCTACTGAGCCAGATGTCTATGTGTCAGGGGAGAAGCTCCAGCTGGTATCTGATGCCACTGAGCCAGATGTCTATGTGTCAGGGGAGAAGCTCCAGCTGGTATCTGATGCTACTGAGCCAGATGTCTGTGTGTCAGGGGAGAAGATCCAGGTGGTATCTGATGCTACTGAGCTAGATGTCTATGTGTCAGGGGAGAAGATCCAGGTGGTATCTGATGCTACTGAGCTAGACGTCTATGTGTCAGGGGAGAAGCTCCAGCTGGTATCTGATGCTACTGAGCCAGATGTCTGTGTGTCAGGGGAGAAGATCCAGGTGGTATCTGATGCTACTGAGCCAGATGTCTGTGTGTCAGGGGAGAAGATCCAGGTGGTATCTGATGCTACTGAGCTAGATGTCTATGTGTCAGGGGAGAAGATCCAGGTGGTATCTGATGCTACTGAGCTAGACGTCTATGTGTCAGGGGAGAAGCTCCAGCTGGTATCTGATGCTACTGAGCCAGATGTCTGTGTGTCAGGGGAGAAGATCCAGGTGGTATCTGATGCTACTGAGCCAGATGTCTGTGTCAGGGGAGAAGCTCCAGCTGGTATCTGATGCTACTGAGCCAGATGTCTGTGTGTCAGGGGAGAAGCTCCAGGTGCTATCTGATGCTACTGAGCCAGATGTCTATGTGTCAGGGGAGAAGCTCCAGGTGCTATCTGATGCTACTGAGCCAGATGTCTATATGTCAGGGGAGAAGCTCCAGCTGATGCTACTGAGCTAGATGTATATGTGTCAGGGGAGAAGCTCCAGGTGGTATCTGATGCTATGTATAAACATGTATTACAATGTGAAAACCAATGACTTTATATAAACATGAATTACAATGTGAAAACCAATGACTTTATATAAACATGAATTACAATGTGAAAACCAATTACTTTATATAAACATGAATTACAATGTGAAAACCAATTACTTTATATAAACATGAATTACAATGTGAAAACCAATTACTTTATATAAACATGAATTACAATGTGAAAACCAATTACTTTATATAAACATGAATTACAATGTGAAAACCAATTACTTTATATAAACATGAATTACAATGTGAAAACCAATGACTTTATATAAACATGAATTACAATGTGAAAACCAATTACTTTATATAAACATGAATTACAATGTGAAAACCAATTACTTTATATAAACATGAATTACAATGTGAAAACCAATTACTTTATATAAACATGAATTACAATGTGAAAACCAATTACTTTATATAAACATGAATTACAATGTGAAAACCAATTACTTTATATAAACATGAATTACAATGTGAAAACCAATTACTTTATATAAACATGAATTACAATGTGAAAACCAATTACTTTACATAAACATGTATTACAATGTGAAAACCAATTACTTTATATAAACATAAATTACAATGTGAAAACCAATGACTTTATATAAACATGAATTACAATGTGAAAACCAATTACTTTATATAAACATGAATTACAATGTGAAAACCAATTACTTTATATAAACATGAATTACAATGTGAAAACCAATTACTTTATATAAACATGAATTACAATGTGAAAACCAATTACTTTATATAAACATGAATTACAATGTGAAAACCAATTACTTTATATGAACATGAATTACAATGTGAAAACCAATGACTTTATATAAACATGAATTACAATGTGAAAACCAATTACTTTATATAAACATGAATTACAATGTGAAAACCAATTACTTTACATAAACATGTATTACAATGTGAAAACCAATTACTTTATATAAACATGAATTACAATGTGAAAACCAATTACTTTGAAAATGTACCACAGGCTCTACTTGAACATTGCACCAGAGAGATTGAAAGTGTAATTGGGATAGAAATCGATATTGTAGCTTTCTACAGCCATTTCATCTCGCCCACTTCACTCTATGTTTAAACCTACCACCCCCAACACATGTAACTGTTGCTCTCTGGCCACTATTAAACATCCAGCAGGATCATTGGTATCTATGTTTCTGTCTTAGGTTCATTAAGTCCAGGAAAGGAGAGGAGAGCCTGGTAGTGTGGTAACATTTAAGACTCTCTCTCTCTCTCTCTCTCTCTCTCTCTCTCTCTCTCTCTCTCTCTCTCTCTCTCTCACTCTCACTCTCACTCTCACTCTCACTCTGTCTCTCTGTCTCTCTGTCTCTCTCTCACTCTCTCACTCTCTCACTCTCTCACTCTCTCTCACTCTCTCACTCTCTCACTCTCTCACTCTCTCTCTCTCTCTCTCTCTCTCTCTCTCTCTCTCTCTCTCTCTCTCACTCTCTCTCTCTCTCTCTCTCTCTCTCTCTCTCTCTCTCTCTCTCTCTCTCTCACTCTCTCTCTCTCTGTCTCTGTCTCTGTCTCTGTCTCTCTCTATCTCTCTCTCTCTGTCTCTCTATCTCTCTCTCTCTCTGTCTCTCTATCTCTCTCTCTCAATTCAATTCAATTCAATTCAAGGGCTTTATTGGCATGGGAAACATGTGTTAACATTGCCAAAGCAAGTGAGGTAGATAATATATAAAGTGAATATATAAAGTGAAAAACAATAAAAATTAACAGTAAACATTACACATACAGAAGTTTCAAAACAATAAAGACATTAGAAATGTCATATTATATATATACAGTGTTTTAACAATGTACAAATGGTTAAAGGACACAAGATAAAAAAATAAGCATAATATGGGTTGTATTTACAATGGTGTTTGTTCTTCACTGGTTGCCCTTTTCTTGTGGCAACAGGTCACAGATCTTGCTGCTGTGATGGCACACTGTGGAATTTCACCCAGTAGATATGGGAGTTTATCAAAATTGGATTTGTTTTCAAATTCTTTGTGGATCTGTGTAATCTGAGGGAAATATGTGTCTCTAATATGGTCATACATTGGGCAGGAGGTTAGGAAGTGCAGCTCAGTTTCCACCTCATTTTGTGGGCAGTGAGCACATAGCCTGTCTTCTCTTGAGAGCCATGTCTGCCTACGGCGGCCTTTCTCAATAGCAAGGCTATGCTCACTAAGTC